>NC_089859.1:43171555-43351555 GCF_036373705.1 Amia ocellicauda
ACAAAAAACTTCAAATTTCAGATGATAGTGACCTTGATGAACCACAGTTACCGGTGAGATAATTACTGCAAATATTAAATAAATGTATTGCAGGATTGTTTTTTTTTAAATCATTTTCATATATATATATATATATATATATTCATTTTAAACTCTTTTTCTCTCTGAATACAGCACAAAATAAGAAAGAAAACCGATGGAGCATCAAGAATTAGATCCCGTCATATTCTACAGACATTTAAAGAGTCCAGTGAAGTTGTGCTACAGCAAAACGTTAAGCAGCTCGAAAAGGAAAACACAAGACTTAAAAATGAAAACCAATGTCTTCGAAACCGTATGGTTGATGGTAAGTTTTTTTATTTATAGCAAATAATTCCTTACCTTGATAAATGTTATTCTTCAGTAATTTAGATTCCAGAGTAATGTATTATAGTTGATCATACTGAAGTAATCTAGAACCACAATACAGACTCTTAATGTGCACTGTCTAATAGTTTAATAATACTGATTATTAAATAAAGTTTTTCAACATAACTTCATAATCCTACATTAATGACTATATGCATTGCATTAGACCTGGTAATTCTTGTATTTTATCTCTTCTATTTTTTTCGTAGCTAATGTTAATGACCCACAAAAAGGTCAGTTTGCCAATAACATAGAGCAAGTCTCTCAAGTATAATTGCAGGCATTGATGGTTTTGTTTTCACTTTGTATTAAATATATTACTAGAAATGATTATCATTTAATACTAAGGTTTTTTTCTCCAGAGATTCCAGACCTTTTGGACAATCTGAAAAAAATTGTAACAAAAGCCACATTTATCAGCAATGAAGACAAAAGTGTGTCACCATCAAGTGGTTCTGACAGCCCCACAGCAAATTGTTCTGAATCTGACAAAGAATCACCAAAACAGGTATAACACTCTTGGTCTACAATATTACAAAGACAAGGTAAAAATATATATATTGAAAACAAATATTGGTTGTAAACAATCTAATGATGCTACATTATCAGTTATATTCATAGTTATAGTTGATAATAAGAATGTAATTGAATTATGGGTGTCACAGATTCACTGACTTTATTATGTCTGTAAATTAATAAACTTAGAATTGAGACATACTGTGGTCTTTAATAACACATTTCTGTAACAAAATCACAGCCTTACTGATAATGTATTCCACTTAACATAATATAAGAATAGTTTGGGGATAAACTTGTTTTTTATTTACCATTGTCTTTTAGGTGGAAATATTCCCAGGCACTGGAGTTTACATTGACAAACTGTCCTGGATCCTTGCAGAGAGGTGCAGCACGAATACGTCATATGCAAGAACCCTGACGGTTGCTGTCTTTGACTTTCCAACATTATTAAAGAGCAATCTTCGTGGTGGTGGCAGCAAGAGAGATCCAACTTCGGAGAAAAAGACACCTCTGGATCGCTTAAAGGTGGAAGCCATATATGGTATGTAAATGCTGTTGTACAAAATTTCTAACTCTCCTTTTTAACTGTATAGAACACAAAGGGTTAGCATTTGAAATGTTCCTTTGGCCTTTGTTTTAGTTTCAGAGACTAGAGTTAATTTATTAATAAATAATAATACCTTACATGTAGCAGCTGGAAAGATCCCGAAGTGCTCTACAGACTCACTTCACCCACCACCCTCTGGGGTGCAGCCATTTTGTACCAGCAGATTACTACACAGCAGTAAAGGTGGAGTCATAACAAATTTGTTAGACCTGATTGAGGGAAGCCTGACTTAGAATTCAGCCACGTCACTCTTTCAACAACACCTTGTAAATCACCTTGGATTAATGCTTCAGACATATTAATACATAATAATAATGAATAGTGCCATGGGATCCTTGACAATATAAACTTTCATGTCTCATTTAAATTTGACTTTTGAGCAAATACTTCACATTTCAGTCCAGTTGTGCCACATCAATGTAATGCTTAAGCAAGGTATTAATGGAGAAAAGACTGCCTTTGCATAGCTGCTTCGCCAAGTACAGATTTTACTATGAACTAGTGTAAGACAAGTTTAAGAGCATACACCAAAACGTTTAAATACACCCACACACAAAAATGTTGATTTACTGTGGCAATATGTAACTAATGAACCCTTCTCAAAGATATGTGGTATGTTTATTAAAAGATTTTTATATATCTATGTGCAAGTCATTAAATCTATGTGATACATGTTTTTTAGGGGCTACCTTGAAAAAATTGCCCAGTACCCCAAAGAGTGTAATTGGTGGTGCAATTAACAGCAAGATAAATGAACTACGACACAGAATGAAACCAGAGTGAAGATTTGAAGAACCAGATCTGTATTTTTTGTTTTGTTTTCAACAGGGTTGGGGTCAATTCCAATTCAATTTTTAATTCCCTTTTCAATTCAATTCCAATAAAGAATATTATGTGAATGCAAAAAGTAATTGCAATTTTGAATTGATTTGTAGGAGGAATTGGAATTGAAAAACAGGAATTGACCCCAACCATGGTTTTCAGTGAGTGTTGTACAAATTGATAGGTCAGGGTTTCTGTAAAAACTTAATAGAGGCCAGCAGGCGTGCACGATCTGGGAAAAACTGCTCCACTACAACAGACCTCTTTCCCTTCGTTTTCTCTAAAAACCTCCTGATATCCTTCACTGCAGCTCTGACTCACCGAGGACGAGGAGGCGAGAGAGGAATCCGTGAAGCCGCCCTCACTGTCACTCCGAGCCCGAGGCGTCCCCGGTGGCTGCCGCGATGCTCCAGCGTGTAGCCGGACCTTTCCCCACCAAGCCGCTCGCTACCCCAGCTTCACTACTGTGCCACCACTTCTTTTACTGCCACTATTTACCAACACCGTCCGTGCTCCCTCCCAGCACCTTCTTAGTGCGTTTTTTCCACCCGGCGCCTCGGCTTGTACCGCCGAGCCTGGCCCTGCCTCCTCCTCGGCTACACCCTGTGTGTCTGTCCGCCCGTCTGCTGGCTGCTGAGGTTGTTCCTCGTCACTAACCAGCGCCCCGTGCACCGCCTCAACACCATCTCCCCCCGGCGTCTCGGTCGTCACTATCCCCCGCTGCCTCGACCCCGTCCCCCAGCTGTGCGTCATCGCCTCCGGGCAGCTCTTCCCCCGTCACGGCATCAGTGGTACCATCGGTCCGACCGGCGACTGTCTCCTCCGCCGGGGCTCGATCTCTGTCTGCCCGCTGCATCTGTGGCTGCGGGCCGGTGTCTCTATTCCTCCCCGCGTCGCCCCGCTCCTCCTCCCGCTCCCTGTCCTGCTCGGGACAGTTCCTCATGACATGCCCCTCGCTCCCACACCTGAAACACTTCATGGACTCCGAAGTAGCGAACACGACGTAGTCGGTATTGTCGATCTTAAATTTAAAAATGACATTAAGATCCTCATTGATGTTATTGAGGATCATATACAGCTGCCTTCGGAAGGACACGACGTGTTTCAGTTGCGGGGCTTTGCAGCCCAGCGGGACCCTCTTAATGCCGGACATCAGCTGCCCGAGCCGGTGCGGATGAACGGAGGGACGTTAGACAGCGTTACCTTCCGGGCAGGAGCAGCGAGCGGCAACACCGGGGTGAAAGTGTCGTCTAACACTGTGCCATTAGCCACTAGCTGATTGACCAGATCAGTGGTTTTTAAGAAGATAACAATGGCAGCAGACTTGATATTTTCACACCCTGCTACCTCCCCAACCGCTAACACACACTGCTCTAGGGGGCAGAACTGCACCGGAGCGATCTTGACTCCATGGCGTCGGGTCAGTTTTTCAAAAGACGCATTCAGGGGGTCCGACCCCCCGACCCGGGAAGAACTACCGGTACTCCCCCCTCCCCTCCCCTGTTCCCCCACAATAAGAAAAGCACTGAAAACAGAAGACAAAATAAACAAACTGAAAAAAGTAAAGCAACAAAAAAAACGCAGCCAAAGGACAGAGCTCTCAGCAGCACTCCCGCTCACTGCAGACCCCTCCCACACACTCCCAGCTGAGAGAGAGAGAGAGAGAGAGAGAGAGAGAGAGAGAGTTAGTGTCTGTCTGTCTCTCTCTCTCTCTCTCTGTAGATGCATCATAGGGAACATATGTAACAATCTCTCTTTTTGTTTACCAAAAATGAGAATGAACGTATTTCAAGTGGGTGTTGCCTTGGTTGGAAACGTTTTAAGATTATTTATGAAGTGTAAAGTGGATTTGTCTCAGTTCTCCGTAGTTTTCAATGTATGTGCCATTCAGTAGCGTTCATGTTACAGATGTGCCCTATGCAGTGGTAGGGTCAATAAAATGTCAGTAAAACTTTATTTTAGCAATTATGGAGGGGAAGAACTGCAAATAGCGGGTCCCCACTAATTATCTAACTTACCAACAACGTTTAAAATTAGGTCTTGCGAAGCTGCCAAATAATGCTGTATAATCGTATGTGTCTTCATACACCGGCTGCTATAGTCTGATAGCTTTGATTATATATACATATTTTCTCGTGAACCACAAATGCTATTTGCTTGATTTTTACAGAGTATGTTATAAATACCATTCTTATGAAGCCTGACAAATTGTATGCTGTAATTATGAATATTTTCAAATCATTTGTTTGTTTTTCCTAACATGTTACAAATGTTCCCTATGTGAAAGATGCATTATATCTTAATGACGTCTAAACAATTAAAGATATACAGATTATTATTTTTGGTAAAGTTATAATACATTGCTATTAACTATGTGTGTCAGTAAAAGTTTAAATTTCCTAAAGGATTTTTATTGATCTTGCAAAATAAGTGTTTAGGGAACATTTGTAACATAGAGGTGGGTTAGCCACCGGCTAAGGGCAGCGGCTCCGGCTCCAGCACCATCACCATGTCGCTGGAAAAGCGCTAAGTGAGCTCAGTGTAATGTCTGCTCTGGTGAGCTCACAGTGTGACCTAGTCGTGAGTTCACGTCTTCACTGGGTAGTCCTTGACAACTTAATTGACTCAAATCTTGGGCTTAATTGGTCAAAATGACCATTGGTTGAAGGTACTCAGGGACTGATGTGTAGAGAGACTTATTAAACCTGCAGGATTGTGGTTTTCCCAGATCAGAATTAACCAGATCACCACAAAGGAACATGGTAGGTGCTATTGCAACACAGATTACACAAATACATTGAAATCCAAGTTTGCAGTGGTCCTTGGGCCATTGTGTGGTGATCCAGATCACTTCAGCAGGAATTTTGCAGTGGTCTGGACTACAACTCTCTCTCTCTCTCTCTCTCTCTCTCTCTCTCAATTCAGTGCATTTGAATTGTCAAAGCAATTGGACATGCATGCATACATACATACATACATATACACTCACCTAAAGGATTATTAGGAACACCTGTTCAATTTCTCATTAATGCAATTATCTAACCAACCAATCACATGGCAGTTGCTTCAATGCATTTAGGGGTGTGGTCCTGGTCAAGACAATCTCCTGAACTCCAAACTGAATGTCTGAATGGGAATGAAAGGTGATTTAAGCAATCTTGAGCGTGGCATGGTTGTTGGTGCCAGACGGGCCGGTCTGAGTATTTCACAATCTGCTCAATTACTGGGATTTTCACGCACAACCATTTCTAGGGTTTACAAAGAATGGTGTGAAAAGGGAAAAACATCCAGTATGCGGCAGTCCTGTGGGCGAAAATGCCTTGTTGATGCTAGAGCTCAGAGGAGAATGGGCCGACTCGATTCAAGCTGATAGAAGAGCAACTTTGACTGAAATAACCACTCGCTACAACCGAGGTATGCAGCAAAGCATTTGTGATGCCACAACACGTACAACCTTGAGGCGGATGGGCTACAACAGCAGAAGACCCCACTGGGTACCACTCATCTCCACTACAAATAGGAAAAAGAGGCTACAATTTGCACAAGCTCACCAAAATTGGACAGTTGAAGACTGGAAAAATGTTGCCTGGTCTGATGAGTCTCGATTTCAGAGTCAGAATTTGGCGTAAACAGAATGAGAACATGGATCCATCATGCCTTGTTACCACTGTGCAGGCTGGTGGTGGTTGTGTAATGGTGTGGGGGATGTTTTCTTGGCACACTTTAGGCCCCTTAGTGCCAATTGGGCATCGTTTAAATGCCACGGCCCGTTGTTTCTGACCATGTCCATCCCTTTATGACCACCATGTACCCATCCTCTGATGGCTACTTCCAGCAGGATAATGCACCATGTCACAAAGGTCGAATCATTTCAAATTGGTTTCTTGAACATGACAATGAGTTCACTGTACTAAACTGGCCCCCACAGTCACCAGATCTCAACCCAATAGAGCATCTTTGGGATGTGGTGTGTAACGTTATGTTGGGTGTATTTGGATAAGAGTATTTGGACTCTGAGCTGAAGCACGGATCTAAAGAAGACCTCTCCCCCCCAAAGTTATCAGATTTCCTTAGCTCATCAGCTTGGAACTGGTTTGCATCAAAGTGACAGTTTTGGGGAGGATGGCACCGAGAAGAGGCCAAATAGTTTGTTATTCTGCTATGAGATGTCTGGAGAAAGGGGCCTGTGGGTGATAAAAACTCTTTGAAGTGGATGAGAGCCGAAATCCCGACATAGAGCTACGAACCCAGGCCAACCGGCATTTCCAAAAGATGGCATGGATTGACATCAGTCATAAATCCAAAGTCACAAAAGATTAAGTCTGTTTTAGTTACTTGTGATAAATTGTTGATATCCTAAGCGTTGGCATTAGAGTCATTAGGTGATTAATCGAGTACTGTTCTGTTGGGTTGTTACTGAATAGCCAAAACAATGATTACCCAAATGTCCCCATGTGAAGCATTGATTGTTAAGGTACCAGGAACAGAGATTCCTGAATTCCTTGGACGCCTAGGCAGTTTGGACTTTGAAGTAGAGTCGCGTCGAACTCAGTTGGCAAACGACACTACGACGCAACTCGAAAAAGAGTCGATAGAGGTGATGAAAGTTATGGCTAGCTTAGCACTTGCGAGCTCAAGGGTAGTGAACTGGATCATAAGCAAGTTTGAAAAACTGAAAAAGCTAGGAGAAAAGTATGCTAAAGCGAAAGAAGAAAGAGCCAAACGGCATGGAATGGTTTTAGAATTTGAAGGAAAGCTAGATACTTGTGGAAAACAAGTCATTGTGTTGAATGCTGAAAAAGAGGACTTAATTGAACAGAGAGAGCAATTAGGAAATGATTTAAGACAATGTCAAGTTGAATTGGAAACAACTCTGATCCAAGTAAAAGGTCTGCAAAATGACAGATGTAAAGCGGTTGAAAATGAAAGGATAGTTTTGAAGGACCGGGATGTTTTGGAAATGCGTCTTTGCAAAACAGTCAGGGAGAAAAATTTGGGCACTGTAAAAATGGAGATACTCGAAGGCGAGGTCATACATTTAAAAAGGGACAGTGAAGAAATGAGGAGAGTAAATCAGGTGCTTAGGGGAGAACTCAAATCAACTGAAGTTGAAAATGAGCGTCTCAAGCAACAAATAGGGGCCCTGAAAGCTGCCTCTTGGTGGGCTGCAAAGCTGACACCTGACAGCATAAAGGAACAGCCGGAACCGGCCAATGCACGGAGTCGCACACCGTCTCCACATTTAGGCCCCGGGTTGCCTCGTCCTGATCGTACCCCTCCCTGTAGTCTTTCTCCACCCAGGGTAAGAAGCTCGTCGCACAGACGAACTTCCTCTCCCGAGAGTCCAGACCGAAAGGTTAACATGCGCCAGTTGAGAGAACTGGCTAAAGATTGTGAAACCTTTAACCCAGCAGACAAGGAAGGAAATGTGGAAGCGTATATTAAGGACATTAAGTATGCTTTGAGTTTCTATCCTGAGGCTACGGAGAAGGAAAAGGTTCTCCTAATCCGCAAAACTACCTCTCGCCAAGTCCATTCTTGGATGGAGAGGCAAGGGTCCATGGTCTGCGATAGGTTTCAACGCTTGTGCAGAGCATTAGTTAGGGACTATTCCAGGTTCATTGATCCAGTGGCAGCAGTGACTGCCGCACAGCAGATCAAACAGGGTAAGCATGAGTCCCCCCGTGATTACTATGAAAAGCTTAGGAAAACCTATTTTGCGGGTCAAGATCGACCCGGGGCCGAGGAAGAGGTGAGCTTTAAAGGGTTGTTTGTTGCTAATTTGTTCCCAGCGATTAAGGAAATGATCATATTACATGCAGACGCAATGTATATGAACATAGCTGAAATTCGAAAAAATGGCACAGAAAGCTTGTGAAAGCAAGTACAATAGCACTTCTGATCGTAAAGATTCAAGCACCCAAGTACTGGCAAGGCGCTCTGAGAGCCCTATTTCTCCACTGGAGTTAGAGGGGACAGAGATTCAAAGAAGGAAAGAACCTCCCAAGGATGGAATCCAAGACACCCAGGCTTACAATAAAAAAAAGAAATCTGCTCCTAGCCTAGGTGGGTTAACTCAGTCTCTGAGCAATGTTGCAGTTTCTGAGCTACTGCTACGCTTAGCTCTGCTCCCTTTGCCCCCTCTTCCCAAACTGGAAGTTAGTAGCCAGGGTAAAGGGCCGGACTCGCCACCTAAGGAATGACTAGCTCTGGAACCACCCCCTGTCCCCGCCTCTGTGTTTTTGATTGGATGTGAGGAACAGCAGGGGGGTTTCTCTGACACATCAGCCCACTGGGACCTCCCAGTGGGGGAAGTTGCCTGCAGGCAAGCTGAACCTTTGGTGATGTTACTGGGTGATCTGACACAGAGAGGCAGAGCCAAGCAAGTTTACATAGAAGTGACCATTGAGAATGTGTGGGAGTGAGGAGCCTTGTTGGACACTGGGGCTGAAATTTGTTTAATGTCTGCCACCACAATGGGCAACCTGAAACAAATTATGGAAACCTCAGACCAACGACTGAAAGTGGAAGCTTGTAGTGTGAACATTACAAGTTACACAGAGACTAAGGCACAGCTCACTCAAAAGGCATTGTTAGAGTTCACCTTTGGGAAGATTAAGTTGGTTCATCCAGTTTATATTTCCAAATTTGAAACAGAGAAGTTGATCATTGGTCAGGATCTATTGAACAGGTTGTGGGCTCAAGTTGAATCACCAAAGCCGGTGGAATTGAATGACAGATATGATACAGCCACCAAGGTACAACTTCCCAATGAGACCATTTTTTGTGCATGTCCCTAAAGGGGGCACCGGCTTACCATGTAAGCCAACCATTCGAACCCAGGTCCCTACCAACTATTATAGACATAGTGAAGGTCAGGTGCCTGAATAACACCTGAATTCCCAGTCACCTCCCTCTGTTAATCAACTTCCACCTATTGGTTACCGTCAGTAACCATACTCAATACTGAGTAATACCAATTGTTTTTTTGTTTTAATGTACTAGTGTTATAATATGTAACCTGTATATGTGCTAGTATAGGATTGTCAATTTGATTGGAATACATTCTGCTTAAATAATGAACTATTAGTTTGTTTTCTTTGATTTCTCGGGGTCATGAATGGTGAAGTCCACTGTTGAATTCTGTTACATAACTTTGAGATAAATGCTTAACGTCTTATTTTGTCTTGAAGGGGATAACGTCCCAGTCGACCTCAGTCCCATTCAAGAAAGGGGGTATGTAGCGTTATGTTGGGTGTATTTGGATAAGAGTATTTGGGCTCTGAGCTGAAGCACGGATCTAAAGAAGACCTCTCCCCCCCAAAGTTATCAGATTTCCTTAGCTCATCAGCTTGGAACTGGTTTGCATCAAAGTGACAGTTTTGGGGAGGATGGCACCGAGAAGAGGCCAAATAGTTTGTTATTCTGCTATGAGATGTCTGGAGAAAGGGGCCTGTAGGTGATAAAAACTCTTTGAAGTGGATGAGAGCCGAAATCCCGACATAGAGCTACGAACCCAGGCCAACCGGCATTTCCAAAAGATGGCATGGATTGACATCAGTCATAAATCAAGCCCCCCTCCAATAGGACACTGGGGGCTGAAACCGAAATCCAATCTCAAGAACTCAGGAACCAATCACCTATTGATCTGACAGACTATAAAGGACAAACAAGGCCTTTCTTTCTCTCTCTCTCTCACCTGAACCAGTAACTCGCTGCCACAGCTCAACCTGTAGCTCTGTTGCCCGAACCGGAACCAGAAACCAACCAAGTCTTTGCCGGCAACAGAAGAGTTAAACTGGGAGAAGGAGATTGAGCCGTACAAAGAATTATTTTAAAGGACTTTATTAAATAAAGAACTTTACAGACTGCGCTGCCCGCCTGTGCCCACCTGATCAGTGGAGTTTTACAGCTGGACAAATGACTAAGTCGACTGAATACGAAAGTGTCAGTCATTTAAATAGCTATTTGAGTTTTAAGAAACTTGACCCTTGGAACAAACAGGGCCCTGCTTTCCTCAAAGACTTTGTCTTCAAGTAACTACGGTGGAAACCTGCTTACAAAGAAGATTTTGTGCACAACCTTGGAGCCTTCAAACCAGTGGAAAATCTGTTTGGAAACGACTCTACTTTCGCGAAACCCCAACTTCCAGGTGCATCGACTGAGTGGAAGTTCTTGGACAAAGCCGAACCGGACTGCCTTTGTTCCAAACCACACGGACCTCGTGCCGTGTGCTGTTATCTGAGCCCGAAGGCAGAGAGGCCTCTCTGCGACGAAGTTCAGATAAGTTTAACAGTTTGGAGTTCATGATTCATGACATTTGAGAAATCAATTAGAAATGTTAATCTGTGATTCATAACTCTAGAATGTGTAATATCATTTAGTTTTCTTAAATATAAATGTGTGTTGCATTAAACTGTTTTGTTGATAATTTTAGAAATAAAATCTGTCAACGCCGAGAAATATCTTCTCATTCCTGTTTAACTGTTTAGTCTGAAATTGACACAAGTTAATAGACATTAGATTATTGGTGGCCCTGCCTATCCTTAATCATTGAATAATAATCAGTTAAGGGAAATTGTGGTAACAAGTAATGATAGGATCTTTCTCTGTACCTAAACGTTAATGAGACTGATATATATATAACGAGAAGTTACCTGACATAAATACTAACCTGCGTAGTTATTTAATGTCTGACTAATAATACTAACAAGAGACTCACCTTCATCTTACTAACTGGTATTGTAGTCAATGTGTTTATAACCTCTTTTGTTTAAGATTTGTGTTATCATATGCGATCCCATGGTCTTTGATTTGGTCACGGAAGTGATTTGTCTTTGATTTGTTGATCTAGAGTTGAATTTTAATTAGTTTTTCCCTTTTGTATAATTAGTGTAGTGCTACATTTAGTCTTTGTTTTGAATAAATTTGACAATTTATATCTTTGGAATTGGTGTCTGCGTCCAATTATTACAGAAATTGAGTTCTACAAGATTCCAGGATTCGTGATAAGGTGATACTATAAATTCACTTCTTTAATTGAAATTTATAAGTGTACCTTACGCTACAGGTGGAACGGGAGCTTCGTGCCCTGGATGTGCATCCCACAAATCTCCATCAACTGCAAGATGCTATCCTATCAATATGGGCCAACATTTCTAAAGAATGCTTTCAGCACCTTGTTGAATCAATGCCACGTAGAATTAAGGCAGTTCTGAAGGCGAAAGGGGGTCAAACACAGTATTAGTATGGTGTTCCTAATAATCCTTTAGGTGAGTGTATATGGAAAAGGAACAATATGTGTACATCTCTGCATATGGTGCCCTAACAGATGTGCAAGTTACATGACAGACAGACACTCACACACACTTTCACACACTCACTTTCACAGACAGACAGACACAGACACAGACACACTCACTTTCACACAGAGACAGGCACATTTTCACACAGAGACAGACACACAAACACACACAAACAGACACAGACACACATACTTTGACAGACAGACAGACAGACACATGCATATTATGGGTCTTTGTTGGGTAGTGAAATGGGTAGCATCAGTCGCAGTGTGGGTAATGTCAGGGAGCCAATCATAGTCCCCGTTATTTGCATATCGTGGCGCAAAGCATTCTGGGAAAAGCAACTAAACACGTTTAGTCATGTATTTGTCCATAGTTTACACATGAGATGAAAGAGACAGTATGACGTATTGAGCACCTGGGATTCCTCATGTGTATGTGAGGGGCAGAGGAACCGGATCCCAAGTGTGCGTCCCAGGTGCTATAGGTTTCAAAGCATGCAGGGGAATAGGCACCCCACCCTGACACCTATAGAAGACTGGATAGGGAGATATAAATAGCAATGGGGAGACTCTTGTACTTGGTGTGGCTCTATCCATATAGTGGGGCCAGCAGCCACTTAGCAGGTGTAGCAATAGAAGCTCAGCCTGGGGAGACTGGATTTAGCATTTCCTCTCCATTTTGATAACTATCCATAATCATTTCTGCAAAATACTTCTATGATACCTATGTATGTTTTTTACTTGTACTATATTATACTATCAAGTATCAGTGTACACATACAATGTGACCTGTTACATTAATACAGAGGCCACGGAAGGCCAGATCACTAATAGCCACTGTCCCCTGATATTACACTTTTTTACAATCACTTTGGCACTCATTTCAGAACCTTGATGTCATTTTTCAAAACTCTAGACACTAAACTCACACCCGATGATCAAAATGCACATTTTTCAAAACTCTAACACTTTTTTACAATTGCTTGGATACAATACACATCAACCTCAGATCATTTGTTCATTGAACTAAAATGACACAACTTAACATCAAAGTATTACCATTTCAAAATGCAATTCACACATTACATCTGAGATCACTGTCTATTCATTTCATTACAAAGATCTAACTATCAATTGATACAGCTGCTCAAAATGATAAGTGACTGTTGCATTACTCTTAATGCATAGTTTTATGGAAACTGACAAACAGTATTCCATGTTTCGATCATGAAAGTTTCAGGATAATGAGATCCATTGACACCAATAACCGAGGAGCATGGTTTCTTAGGGTTACCATAGACTTGACTGTGTCTTCTTGTTTGTGAAGGAACAGGACTGTGTTTTCCTGTCTGGGTTCCCGCAGGCTTAAGTGTGTTTGTAAACTGCAGCGTAGGTTTGACCTACTATTAGAAAAAAAAAAAAAAAGGAGCGCTAATTAATTGTTCAATATCTGATACGCCGGTGATAATATAAAATAACGTGTTTATAGTTTATAGAAGTTTATAGTGTTTATGGTAAATGAAGAAAAGTCATTAAGTTATATACAAGTTCTATAAATGCAAACATTGAAAAGCATGTTTGTTGTTATTCCTATATAGGATTTAGTATTATTTGTGTTTTCTTGTTTTTTGCTATGTTTTCTCCCCTGTCGTTTATTGTTATTTTGCGGGCTTGCACGCCTTGGTTGTTGTGTACAAAACGATACATAGAAAATGGGAAAACGTGTTACTGTGTGGGAACAGCACTAGTAAGACGGGCGACCCGCCACTTAAAGGTACACATGTAAGGTACATGTATGATAACTATGGAGTGAAGCGGTGCGTTTGACTGGACAATAGGTGACAGAAAATTAAGGTTTCCAGAAGATGGGACTTTTGATTCAGATAGACTTGAGCACCTAAAAACGGTTTTGCAAAATAGGAATACAAAGCATTAAGAAATGAGAAACCAAAGCTAGCTATCTTAAAACATTTGTTAGAGAAAAGAAAGAAAAGACAACAGGCATAATTCAATCTGAATGCCCCGAAGACAAATTAAAAATATATATATATGTTTTTCAGTATAAATGACAGTCCTCAAGATACTGAAGGAAAATTACTAGATAAGTAATAAATAAGGGTAGTTTGAGACACTGCAGGTCAATATAACATGCCAACCAAAACCATGGTATCTGAATTTACTATGGATATAAATTAATATGTGTCTCTTTGTATGTTTGTACGTTTTCAGTTTGCGCAAGGTAAATGTCCATATTTTGACTTTTTCATGTACTGTATAGTCCAGAATATGACTAAGAGAGTCATAAGTCACAAATAGTTACAGAATGATAGCTAAAAAACGCCAGTTAAATATGTTGTAATAACAGACCTACAAGAAAGTCAGCATTTAACTGTACACAGAATGCTATTGCAAACAGAAATAATAATACAAAATTAAGTTATTTAAATAGGTCTTACGAATACAGAAGTTAAAAGTAACATGTTAGAAATGGAATTAGAGCCAAATTTAGAAATAGGAATCCGAGGCAACCACAAACATTCGGTGAAGGTTTCTTACATATTGATAAATAGATAACCAGATACTCCAGGAAATTAACGATGTGCTCATTTGGAAGCTATGAGTTCCACAATGAAGAGTTTTTAAATCCCTAGAAATAGATCCCTAAATACAATGTGTAGGTAAGAAATTAACTATTGATCAGTTCAATCTGGATTCGGGAACAGTTCTTCTGAACCTGTACTGGTGTAGATTGGACTTCAATAGGAGGAAGTGACACAATAAAGACATGAGCCGCGCAGGAGGACAGTCTTAGTGCCCACGCAGGTTCTTAGTTGGGGAAATCATTGACTGGACACATTTTTTGAAAATGTGCTTTCCTGAAGTACCTGGACATCATTATTGAGATCAATGAAAAGGCTTATTTTCCAAAGATTAAATACATTCATTAACTACAATAATGTAGTGAAATGTATATAAATAGTAATAATACAAATCGATCAAATATAACTTGCATTTTCTTGTAAGAAATTAGGAATAGGAGAAAGAACAGCTGTTGGGATGCAGTGCGATGTTATCCAAAATTGAAAGCGGTTGAGAAAGGAGAGTTTGTTCTGTGTGAGACAAATGTACTGCCACGAGAGACTCTGATGGTGATTGACTGGAATATGAGGGAAAATAATGAAGTTACTACAGGTATAACTAAAGGTGTAACATAACTAATTTAATGAAACATAGTCATGGCAAGTTATAAAACTGTTTGGAAATAGTCCTTTCACAAACAGAAATACCCTATCAATTAGGAAGAGGGGGGCAGGGGGCAAGGGCCGTATGTGCTCCTCTGCTCCCCCTGTTCGCCTGAGCAGACAAGCAGCCTGAGAGAGAGAGAGAGAGAGAGAGAGAGAGAGAGAGAGAGAGAGAGAGAGAGAGAGAAGTCAGAGACAAGGCAGAGACTGTAAGTACGTGTAAGGGTTCATAACTTATTACAAACAGAGCAAGAGTGTAATGAATGGTAATTTACACTGCTTGTATTAATAATGATAATAATATTGATGTTGATACAGACGAATACATCACATACTAGATGACAACCGCATAAAACTAATAATAATGAAAATAGGAATAATAGGAGTATGGAAATAATTTCAAATTATGGTTTATTGGTAAAAAATGAATTGAGAAACAAAGATTAATAACTGCCATCATTTACCCAACTACTATTAACTATGGTGTTGAAGGAGCTGCTGTAATAGTTATTGTAATGTTCTCAGGTATTTAAGTTAGATAAAAGGACAAAGATAAGCACATTGTTTTGAAACTTTGACAACTCCACACAAAAAGAGTATCTACACTAGGAAGTAAAGCTGATTCAATAAACACAGGAGATATGATGCTGCTGACGACAGCTGAGTGCTGTACTGAAATAATTTGATAAATGAGATAAATTGGAATCAAGATTATTATTATTTTGAATTGTCCCTTTACTAGAAACCTTATAGATTGTGCGAATGTCAACTAATGTGATAGAGATGCCTTTTATAAGGACGATCTCTGATGTTGTGTGAACCACACATTGTGTCTTCAGACTGATTTATTCCACATGGCAGATATGCATATTATGAATCGTGTCCTGAAGGAACCGATGTCTGACCCATATGGAGAAGATGCTGGTGTTCTTGTTGAGACACAGTAGGCCGAGGGCGCGGCTTTAAAGACAGCCTCACAGCAACTTGAACAGACCAATGCTGAGGTCCACTACGCTGAAGTGATGCTTGACTCAGTGGAGAAATAAGTTAAAATACTATAATTAAAGGTTTTCCAGATTATAGGAATCTACAATATATTGTGAAACTGCTCAGATGACGTCCGCAGTAGCACATATTCTTCTATTGATAGTTTAATTTATAATGTACTATTAGTGGAGATGTCACATTATTCAAATGAATAGAATGACAGCCATGAAGTCAGAATCAGTCCATTGCCCTTCACTTAAGATTTGTACAATGTATAATGTTTATAAATCAAAACGCAACAAATATATGTACAATACAGTTTACAAACTGAATTTGTAAAAAAGAATGTTTTGCTGACTTTTGTATTCTCTTTGAAGCAACAAAATGTATGTGTTATGTATGTCGTAACTAGGGTTTGACTTTTATGACCTGGGGCTGGATGAAATTTAATTTGAGATGCACTGTAAAAGCTCCAGGAAATTGCAACTGGCCACTGCACCTTCCATAAGAGAGCTCAAACATTTGCTAATGCATTGGTTGCCTCACAGGCACTCTTTCCCTGGTTTGCCCATGTGGCGCATGGTGTTGGCCACACGGGCAAAGGGGGGATGTGTGCATCAGTCTTTTAAATTGGTTTGCCCCAGGTTTTATAGTAACAGCTTAGCAATATTGTAGAACTTGCCACATTTGTCAAGCTCATAATCCTGCAATATGCAAATAGATTGTGTTCAAAAGCTTAAATGTTGTGGATATGAATATATACTTGTAATAATATATAGGTGTTCTAAATGGGTTGAAGCCTATCCCGTAGGAAGGCTGAAGTAGTAAAAGTAGCAAAAATACAGTTAAGGGATGTTATATGTAGATTTCGCATTCCAGGGAAATTTCCAGTGATAGGAACACTCACTTCACTGGGACAATAGTGCAGGAACTATGCAAAGCCCTGCGAGGTAAACAACATTTTCACTGCCCCATCAGGCTCAGTCAGCTGGAGCAGTGGAGAAACAAAATGGGATATTAAAGAATAAGCTGTCTAATATATGCAAACAAACAGGACTCAAACGTCCAGATCCCCTTCCTATAGTCCTAATGACAATGAAATCGTCAGCAAATTGAGAAAAACAGGTCTTTCTCTGTGTGAGATTATTATGGGATGACTTATGAGACTCTCCATCACTCCTCCATTGTCTGTAAGGGAAATGGACATCCACTTGATGGATGATGCTCTGTTGTCTTTTTGTATGGGACTAACACGTGCTTTCGAAGCTGTCCATTCACAGATGAAAGCCGCCCAGACTGAACCATCCCAGCAGGTTTACCACCCCTTCCAGCAAGGTGACTGTGTATATCAAAGCACACAAGAGAAAGTCCTCCCAACAGCCCAGGTGGACAGGGCCCTACCAGGTGCTCCTGACCACCCACACAGCTGTGAAGTGCCTAGGAACGACGACATGGATCCACTCCTCACACTGCAAACTTGCCAATCGAGGCGAACAGCACAACCCTGGTGGAGAACAGAGGGATAAAGGAATTGTTCTTCCACATCAGATTTGACATTACTGTATGTATGCAGGCCCTTGTAATTGCTTTTCCAATACTGCCAACTGGTTATTGATGATTGATTTCACATTGTGGTACGAGTATCGAGTGAAATGAGTGCTATCCACCTCAACAACACAGCGATAACATGGAGCCGGCAGGTGATCCAGGTCACAATAGAGGTCAAGCAGTGGGAGGAGGAAGACGTGGTGGTCAAAGGTGTAGCGTAAGGTACACTTATAAAATTCAATTAAAGAAGTGAATTTATAGTATCACCTTATCACGAATCCTGGAATCTTGTAGAACTCAATTTCTGTAATAATTGGACGCAGACACCAATTCCAAAGATATAAATTGTCAAATTTATTCAAAAACAAAGACTAAATGTAGCACTACACTAATTATACAAAAGGGAAAAACTAATTAAAATTCAACTCTAGATCAACAAATCAAAGACAAATCACTTCCGTGACCAAATCAAAGACCATGGGATCGCATATGATAACACACAAATCATTAAACAAAAAAGGTTATAAACACATTGACTACAATACCGGTTAGTAAGACGAAGGTGAGTCTCTCATTAGTATTGTTAGTCAGACATTCAATAACTATGCAGGTTAGTATTTATGTCAGGTAACTTCTCGTTATATATATATCAGTCTCATTAACGTTTAGGTGGAGAGAAAGATCCTATCATTACTTGTTACCACAATTTCCCTTAACTGATTATTATTCAATGATTAAGGATAGGCAGGGCCACCTATAATCTGGTGTCTATTCACTTGTGTCAATTTCAGACTAAACAGTTAAACAGGAATGAGAAGATATTTCTCGGCGTTGACAGATTTTATTTCTAAAATTATCAACAAAACAGTTGAATGCAACACACATTTATATTTAAGAAAACTAAATGATATTACACATTCTAGAGTTATGAATCACAGATTAACATTTCTAATTGATTTCTCAAATGTCATGAATCACAAACTCCAAACTGTTAAACTTATGTGAACTTCGTCGCAGAGAGGCCTCTCTGGCTTCGGGCTCAGATAACAGCACACGGCACGAGGTCCGTGTGGTTTGGAACAAAGGCAGTCCGGTTCGGCTTTGTCCAAGAACTTCCACTCAGTCGATGCACCTGGAAGTTGGGGTTTCGCGAATGTAGAGTCTTTTCCAAACAGATTTTCCACTGGTTTGAAGGCTCCAAGGTTGTGCACAAAATCTTCTTTGTAAGCAGGGTTCCACCGTAGTTACTTGAAGACAAAGTCTTTGAGGAAAGCAGGGCCCTGTTCGTTCCAAGGGTCAAGTTTCTTAAGACTCAAATAGCTATTTAAATGACTTTCGTATTCAGTCGACTTAGTCAATTGTCCAGCTGGATGGCTGGGCACAGGCGGGCAGCGCAGTCTGTAAAGTTCTTTATTTAATAAAGTCCTTTAAAAGAATTCTTCATACGGCTCAATCTCCTTCTCCCAGTTTAACCCTTCTGTTGCTGGTAAAGACTTAGTTGGTTTCTGGTTCCGGTTCTGGCAACAGAGATACAAGTTGAGCTGTGGCAGCGAGTTACTGGTTTAGGTGAGAGAGAGAGAGAGATGCCGTGCGTTACCCTTTATACGCCTGTCAGATCAATAGGTGATTGGTTCTTTAGTTTGTGAGATTGGATTTCGGCTTCAGCCCCCAGTGTCCTATTGGAGGGGGGCTTGATGTATGACTGATGTCAATCCATGCCATCTTTTGGAAATGCCGGTTGGCACGGGTTCGTAGCTCTGTGTCGGGATTTCGGCTCTCGTCCATTTCAAAGAGTTTTTATTTCCTACAGGCCCCCTTCCCCAGACATCTCACAGCAGGGATTCCAAGCTATTTGGCCCATTCTTGGTGCCATCCTCCCAAGACTGTCACTTTGATGTAAACCAGTTCACATGCTGATGAGTTAAGGAAATCTGATAAATTTGGGGGGGAGAGGTCTTCTTTAGATCAGTGCTTCAGCTCAGAGCTAAAATGCTCTTATCAGAATACACCCAACATAACGCTACACTGGTTAATTCTGTTCTGGGAAAACCACAATCCTGCAGGTTTAATAAGTCTCTCTACACATCAGTCCCTGAGTACCTTCAACCAATGGTCATTTTGACCAATTAAGCCCAAGAATTGAGTCAATTAAGTTGTCATGGACTACCCAGTGAAGACGTGAACTAACGACTAGGTCACACTGTGAGCTCACCAGAGCAGACATTACACTGAGCTCACTGTGAGCTCACTTAGCGCTTTTCCAGCGACATGGTGCCGGTGCTGGAGCCGGAGCTGCTGCTCGGCCTGGGATCCAGCTGATCTTTTTTGAACCGGCCCGCTTTTCCACCGGTTTTGACGTCACTGGATGTGGGCGTTCCCAAGCATGGAGTAGAAGTGGAGAAACACAGCAATAGTAATCAGCACCGAGGCGACTGCGTCTTTAAACCCCATTTAACATCACAATCAAACTCATTCCGCGTCTATGGCAAATCGTAACCCTAATGTTACAAATGTTCCCTAAACACCTATTTTGCAGGATCAATAAAAAATTATTAGGATTTTTTAAACTTTTACTGACACACATAGTTAATAGCAATGTGTTATAACTTTACCGAAAATAATAATCTGTATATCTTTAATTGTTTAGACGTTATTAAGATATAATGCATCTTTCACATAGGGAACATTTGTAACATGTTAGGAAAAACAAACAAATGATTTGAAAATATTCATAATTACAGCATACAATTTGTCAGGCTTCATAACAATGGTATTTATAACATACTCTGTAAAAATCAAGCAAATAGCATTTGTGGTTCACGAGAAAATATATATATATATATATATATATATATATATATAATCAAAGCTATCAGACTATAGCAGCCGGTGTATGAAGACACATACGATTATACAGCATTATTTGGCAGCTTCGCAAGACCTAATTTGAAACGTTGTTGGTAAGTTAGATAATTAGTGGGGACCCGCTATTTGCAGTTCTTCCCCTCCATAATTGCTAAAATAAAGTTTTACTGACATTTTATTGACCCTACCACTGCATAGGGCACATCTGTAACATGAACGCTACTGAATGGCACATACATTGAAAACTACGGAGAACTGAGACAAATCCACTTTACACTTCATAAATAATCTTAAAACGTTTCCAACCAAGGCAACACCCACTTGAAATACGTTCATTCTCATTTTTGGTAAACAAAAAGAGAGATTGTTACATATGTTCCCTATGATGCATCTACAGAGAGAGAGAGACAGACAGACACTAACTCTCTCTCTCTCTCTCTCTCTCTCTCTCTCAGCTGGGAGTGTGTGGGAGGGGTCTGCAGTGAGCGGGAGTGCTGCTGAGAGCTCTGTCCTTTGGCTGCGTTTTTTTGTTGCTTTACTTTTTTCAGTTTGTTTATTTTGTCTTCTGTTTTCAGTGCTTTTCTTATTGTGGGGGAACAGGGGAGGGGAGGGGGGAGTACCGGTAGTTCTTCCCGGGTCGGGGGGTCGGACCCCCTGAATGCGTCTTTTGAAAAACTGACCCGACGCCATGGAGTCAAGATCGCTCCGGTGCAGTTCTGCCCCCTAGAGCAGTGTGTGTTAGCGGTTGGGGAGGTAGCAGGGTGTGAAAATATCAAGTCTGCTGCCATTGTTATCTTCTTAAAAACCACTGATCTGCTCAATCAGCTAGTGGCTAATGGCACAGTGTTAGACGACACTTTCACCCCGGTGTTGCCGCTCGCTGCTCCTGCCCGGAAGGTAACGCTGTCTAACGTCCCTCCGTTCATCCGCACCGGCTCGGGCAGCTGATGTCCGGCATTAAGAGGGTCCCGCTGGGCTGCAAAGCCCCGCAACTGAAACACGTCGTGTCCTTCCGAAGGCAGCTGTATATGATCCTCAATAACATCAATGAGGATCTTAATGTCATTTTTAAATTTAAGATCGACAATACCGACTACGTCGTGTTCGCTACTTCGGAGTCCATGAAGTGTTTCAGGTGTGGGAGCGAGGGGCATGTCGTGAGGAACTGTCCCGAGCAGGACAGGGAGCGGGAGGAGGAGCGGGGCGACGCGGGGAGGAATAGAGACACCGGCCCGCAGCCACAGATGCAGCGGGCAGACAGAGATCGAGCCCCGGCGGAGGAGACAGTCGCCGGTCGGACCGATGGTACCACTGATGCCGTGACGGGGGAAGAGCTGCCCGGAGGCGATGACGCACAGCTGGGGGACGGGGTCGAGGCAGCGGGGGATAGTGACGACCGAGACGCCGGGGGGAGATGGTGTTGAGGCGGTGCACGGGGCGCTGGTTAGTGACGAGGAACAACCTCAGCAGCCAGCAGACGGGCGGACAGACACACAGGGTGTAGCCGAGGAGGAGGCAGGGCCAGGCTCGGCGGTACAAGCCGAGGCGCCGGGTGGAAAAAACGCACTAAGAAGGTGCTGGGAGGGAGCACGGACGGTGTTGGTAAATAGTGGCAGTAAAAGAAGTGGTGGCACAGTAGTGAAGCTGGGGTAGCGAGCGGCTTGGTGGGGAAAGGTCCGGCTACACGCTGGAGCATCGCGGCTCGGAGTGACAGTGAGGGCGGCTTCACGGATTCCTCTCTCGCCTCCTCGTCCTCGGTGAGTCAGAGCTGCAGTGAAGGATATCAGGAGGTTTTTAGAGAAAACGAAGGGAAAGAGGTCTGTTGTAGTGGAGCAGTTTTTCCCAGATCGTGCACGCCTGCTGGCCTCTATTAAGTTTTTACAGAAACCCTGACCTATCAATTTGTACAACACTCACTGAAAACCATGTTTGGGGTCAATTCCTGTTTTTCAATTCCAATTCCTCCTACAAATCAATTCAAAATTGCAATTACTTTTTGCATTCACAGAATATTCTTTATTGGAATTGAATTGAAAAGGGAATTAAAAATTGAATTGGAATTGACCCCAACCCTGTTGAAAACAAAACAAAAAATACAGATCTGGTTCTTCAAATCTTCACTCTGGTTTCATTCTGTGTCGTAGTTCATTTATCTTGCTGTTAATTGCACCACCAATTACACTCTTTGGGGTACTGGGCAATTTTTTCAAGGTAGCCCCTAAAAAACATGTATCACATAGATTTAATGACTTGCACATAGATATATAAAAATCTTTTAATAAACATACCACATATCTTTGAGAAGGGTTCATTAGTTACATATTGCCACAGTAAATCAACATTTTTGTGTGTGGGTGTATTTAAACGTTTTGGTGTATGCTCTTAAACTTGTCTTACACTAGTTCATAGTAAAATCTGTACTTGGCGAAGCAGCTATGCAAAGGCAGTCTTTTCTCCATTAATACCTTGCTTAAGCATTACATTGATGTGGCACAACTGGACTGAAATGTGAAGTATTTGCTCAAAAGTCAAATTTAAATGAGACATGAAAGTTTATATTGTCAAGGATCCCATGGCACTATTCATTATTATTATGTATTAATATGTCTGAAGCATTAATCCAAGGTGATTTACAAGGTGTTGTTGAAAGAGTGACGTGGCTGAATTCTAAGTCAGGCTTCCCTCAATCAGGTCTAACAAATTTGTCATGACTCCACCTTTACTGCTGTGTAGTAATCTGCTGGTACAAAATGGCTGCACCCCAGAGGGTGGTGGGTGAAGTGAGTCTGTAGAGCACTTTGGGATCTTTCCAGCTGCTACATGTAAGGTATTATTATTTATTAATAAATTAACTCTAGTCTCTGAAACTAAAACAAAGGCCAAAGGAACATTTCAAATGCTAACCCTTTGTGTTCTATACAGTTAAAAAGGAGAGTTAGAAATTTTGTACAACAGCATTTACATACCATATATGGCTTCCACCTTTAAGCGATCCAGAGGTGTCTTTTTCTCCGAAGTTGGATCTCTCTTGCTGCCACCACCACGAAGATTGCTCTTTAATAATGTTGGAAAGTCAAAGACAGCAACCGTCAGGGTTCTTGCATATGACGTATTCGTGCTGCACCTCTCTGCAAGGATCCAGTTTGTCAATGTAAACTCCAGTGCCTGGGAACTTTTCCACCTAAAAGACAATGGTAAATAAAAAACAAGTTTATCCCCAAACTATTCTTATATTATGTTAAGTGGAATACATTATCAGTAAGGCTGTGATTTTGTTACAGAAATGTGTTATTAAAGACCACAGTATGTCTCAATTCTAAGTTTATTAATTTACAGACATAATAAAGTCAGTGAATCTGTGACACCCATAATTCAATTACATTCTTATTATCAACTATAACTATGAATATAACTGATAATGTAGCATCATTAGATTGTTTACAACCAATATTTGTTTTCAATATATATATTTTTACCTTGTCTTTGTAATATTGTAGACCAAGAGTGTTATACCTGTTTTGGTGATTCTTTGTCAGATTCAGAACAATTTGCTGTGGGGCTGTCAGAACCACTTGATGGTGACACACTTTTGTCTTCATTGCTGATAAATGTGGCTTTTGTTACAATTTTTTTCAGATTGTCCAAAAGGTCTGGAATCTCTGGAGAAAAAAACCTTAGTATTAAATGATAATCATTTCTAGTAATATATTTAATACAAAGTGAAAACAAAACCATCAATGCCTGCAATTATACTTGAGAGACTTGCTCTATGTTATTGGGAAACTGACCTTTTTGTGGGTCATTAACATTAGCTACGAAAAAAATAAAAAAGATAAAATACAACAATTACCAGGTCTAATGTAATGCATATAGTCATTAATGTAGGATTATGAAGTTATGTTGAAAAACTTTATTTAATAATCAGTATTATTAAACTATTAGACAGTGCACATTAAGAGTCTGTATTGTGGTTCTAGATTACTTCAGTATGATCAACTATAATACATTACTCTGGAATCTAAATTACTGAAGAATAACATTTATCAAGGTAAGGAATTATTTGCTATAAATAAAAAAACTTACCATCAACCATACGGTTTCGAAGACATTGGTTTTCATTTTTAAGTCTTGTGTTTTCCTTTTCGAGCTGCTTAACGTTTTGCTGTAGCTCAACTTCACTGGACTCTTTAAATGTCTGTAGAATATGACGGGATCTAATTCTTGAAGCTCCATCGGTTTTCTTTCTTATTTTGTGCTGTATTCAGAGAGGAAAAGAGTTTAAAATGAAAATATATATATATATATATGAATATGATTAAAAAAAAACAATCCTGCAATACATTTATTTAATATTTGCAGTAATTATCTCACCGGTAACTGTGGTTCATCAAGGTCACTATCATCTGAAATTTGAAGTTTTTTGTTTGGTTTAGGTACTCTCTTCATTTTAGGACAGGGCATTTTTGTTAGGTCATTAAGTTTTCTTCTTAGTTCGCCTTCTTTTCCTAAAATAAAAATAAAATAAATAAAACCCTGCATTATGTCCACAGATATTTGGGGATTATATTTATTTGTCATAAAAATACTGTGCTTTGACCATACAAATTAAGATGAACAGCCAACACTGAATCAAAACTGAAGTTAAATTATATCTGGTTTAATTTATTTTGTGATTTGGGGGATTTTATTGTAAAGCACAACACACAATAAATCGTTCTTACAAATGCCAGTCAAGTATGACGAGTTTTTAGCGCCCTCACCACCACCTACCATGTTATAAGAGTATGTTAGACGTACAACACATTAATAACTTAAACATTCATTTCAAATATACTGTGATTGTATATATCAAATAGCATGTAAAGACTTTAATGTTTTTTTTTTTAAATAAACATTGTTACCAGTCATAATGATCTGCGCTTCATGGACAGGCCATCCACCTTTTGGAGGTTTGTTCGTGTCTCTCCACTCTGCTCTGAAGTTTCGAGTCGTCTCTTCGTCATCATCAGCAATGCTGAATAAATCAAAATTGCGAAAGCAAGCAGTGGGAATCACGCTGTAAGAGTCTTTGTCGACCCCGCTTTCCCACTTCACCAACGCGTGCATCACCGCCATACTACCTTCACCTTCTCGTCCGTTTTTCCCCCGACAAGTCACGGCACAAAAAACAGTCCCGCTCTGCATTCTGGTACTTGGCGTTCTTAATAACACCAACAGGGTGTAATCGCATAGACCACTCGAGTATAAAGTACTACATATCCCATCTGTTACAGTTTTTTTTCTTCTTCTGAAACTGCAAGCGCACTACATAAAGTTTGGCAAATGAAGAAATTTGGATGATGAGTTTACAATCTTATAAACAGTATTTAAGTAAACCTAGATATGCAATTCCAAAAAGATCAGCATCGAGATGGAGAAACAGGATACAAAAATAATAATACAATGTTTATACTTTTTGTATTTTAATTACAGTATGTAATTATTGCCTTTTGATTTACATTTACAGAAAAAGAACGGCGGCAAACGTGGACTACCCAACAAGAAGCAACAAAGTTACTAAAATATCAGATTCTCAGGTAAGCTTCATGCAGCCATACATGTATAATTATAAAATCAATCCAAAAAATAGACCTTGTTTACCCTACAACTGATTTGAGTGTTAATTCTATTTAAGATATAAAAAAATATTTTATTTTCTGAACTAATAATCTGTGAACATTCTATTATCTCTATAATTTTAATTAATACATTTATTTTATTATTGGTGGAACATTATGTTTTTCAGCTCAGATGATTTCACGTACCATCAATTTTTCTGTTAATAAATGTGCAAAAACAAATCAGATGGATAGGCCCCTACATATGAACATTAAGTTAAAGGCCTAGAGTGAGTGTTCTTCACTTCCAGTCATGGCGGGCCACAATCCAGCTCTTTGTAACTCATCAACAACCAAAGACCTGGGAAAAGGGTTAAATGGCTTCAGTTAAGCCAATTAGGTAATTAAGAGCTCAACTGGAAAAAAAACAGCAGGCATAGGGGTACTTTAGGACCACAGTCACTGATATAACCTACAATGTTGTTGTAATGAAAATCAGCAGACAGTGGGCCTCCTCCAGGACTAAGGTTGAGAAGCACTGGTCTTGAAGACCACAATAACAATCGACCTCAAGGGCTAGGGATATTCGAGGTGATGCTAAACCAGTCCTGAATGTTTAAATATAATGTTATTTTCTTGTAGTGTGCCGTTGCTGTTAATGCAACCAGTTATATTGAGCCATCAAATACAGAAGCTGACGAAAGACATCAACATGTAAATTTAGTTGTAAATTTAAAGTGTGTGTGAAAAGTATTTTGTATATGGAGATTAACCCATAGTTTCACAGATAAATTGTGGACCAGTGATATTCAGGATCTTCAAAACAAGTCCTGAATGCTCAAACTTAACACTTCTTTTTTTAGAGTGTCGTTGCTGTCAATCCAGCCAGTGATGTGGAGCCATCAGATACAGAAGCTGATGAAAAACAACATGTAAATTTCCTAAATTAATATGGTGCATCAAAATACTTATTTAGCACTTTCAACTGTTTCTTTGTGATTCCTAAAATTACTTTACAGGCTGGGGCTGGGGGAAGACACTGCGCCCGCCTGGAGAAGCCTGTACAAGCCCCCCTCAATAAGAGAGCTGGCAATCTGCAGTGGAGGGTGTTACACACCATTATTGCTGTCAATTCTTTTATTACTGTTCTTAACCCTGCTGTGTCCGACGCCTGCCCATTCTGTGCTCAGAGAGAGACCGTGTTTCACTGTTTCAGCACTTGCTCTCGGTTGTCACCCATTTTTAGTCTTTTAACTCGTCTTTTTACTGATCTTAACCTGATTTTTAACACAAAGGTTTTTATTTTAGGGGCGCGATACACCAGAAAGACCAAACATGTGGACCAGCTGGTAAACTTCTTGCTGGGCCAGGCTAAAATGGCCGTCTATAAGACTAGGAAGAACAGAGTGTGTGGGGAGGGCAGTGAGGATGCAGTGAGAGTGTTTGCCATGCTGGTCAAGTGCAGAGTCAGACTAGAGTTTAACTATTACAGGCTGATGAATGATTTGGAGAGTTTTGAACAGGTCTGGTGTATTAATGATGCCCTTTGTGAATTGTATGACGGGGAGTTGGTTTTTATTATGTAATTCATTTATAGGGTTTAGTATTTGATGGTTGTTTTGTTGTGTGTATTGGGTTGCTTTCTTTAAAAGTGTACAGATCAGTGGCGGAGTTAATGCTTGTTGGGGGGAGACAAACAAAGGGGAACACTATTTTTTATTTATTTATTTATTTTCTTTTGTATGAATTATTGCGTGTTGCAAACAGGCAATGAAGTCTGATAAAAGTCAAAAAGTCTCTCTCTCTCTCACACACACACACACAGCCAGCAAGACACACAGAGCCAGCCAGCTCAGCGATGACATCACAAACATCTCTCTCAGGTGACTCCTATGACATCACAGAGCACGTACATTCCGTTGCTTGCCGTCTGTCAACCACTCAGTCACTGCCAGCCAGACTGGCTGGCTGACTGGATGGTGGGGCTGCTTGCTGCTGCTGCGTACCTTAGCAAGCTTATTTGCTTGACCGGCCTTCCTCCTCCGCCCACATGCCCACCTATGTCCGATCTGCTGTTCACCTGGATCACAGCTCCGCCCCAACAAGGCAGAGCCTCCCAAGAATGGTACAAACTCACCCACGATCCCCTCCACGGAAAGCTATAGCAAAAGGCAAAAGCATTATACGTAATGAAGAGGAACCCGAGTCCAAGACGCATCCGACCAGCCATACATATTTGTGTGTATTAAAGATCACATTTTATTACATTTAGATTTTCTGTACTTTATTACATCTTTTTGTGATTTTTAAATGTATTGTTTCTTTTCCTTATATATGTATGTATGTATGTATGTATGTGTGTGTGTGTCTGTGTGAAAGTGTATGTGTTTGTGTGTCTCTGTGTGAAAGTGAGTGTGTGTGTGTCTGTCTCTGTGTTTGTGTGTCTGTCTCTGTGTGAAAGTGAGTGTGTGTGCGTGTGTCTGTCTGTGAAAGTGTGTGTGTGTGTGTGGGTGTGACAGTGTGTATGAGTGTCTGTCTGTCATGTAACTCGCACATCTGTGAGGGCACCATTTTTGCAGAAAGAGATGTACACATTTTGGAGCAACATATGCTGCCATCCAGACATCGTCTTTTCCAGGGACATCCCTGCATTTTTCAGCAGGATAACGCCAAACCACATTCTGCCCAGATTACAAGCGCATGGTTGCGTAGGCAGAGAGTGCGGGTGCTAGCATGGCCTGCCTGCAGTCCTGACCTGTCTCCGAATTGAGAATGTGTGGCGCACTATGAAGTGCAAATTAAGACAACGAAGGCCCTGTGCAGTTGCGCAGCTGAGGAAATGCATAATGGATGAATGGGGGGAAATCCCACTTGCTAAACTTAACCAAGTGGTGTCTTCAGTGCCCAAGTGCTTAATAAGTGTTATTAAAAGAAAAGGTGATGTTACATAGTGGTAAACAGTCGACTGTCCCAACTTTCTTGGTTTCTTTTCACTGCTAATGAGATGCTGTAGAGTGAGTTAGTTATATTGCTTTCAGGAGCTCTAATCGTATTGATGAGTTCATGCAGCATTTGTAATTGAATTTCAAAAAGAAATCCTTGCTGTCTGGCCTGTGTGTATGAGATGTACTCTGTCAATCTTTGGCTAACAACTGAAACATTGGTAGAACAGAAATGGCAACATAAAAAAGAAAAGTACATTTTAAAAGAGCACATTAAATAGGATGAATATACAGTTTTTTACAATCACTTTGTCACTAATTTCAGAACCTTGATGTCATTTTTCAAAACTCTAGACACAAAACTCAAAACGGTCATCACTTGTAACACAGGCTGTCCAATGTTCAAAACATTGCATTGTGCATTCATATCTTTAAAGAAACCTTGCACTTGCAGACTTGTTGGTTCAAATAATTCATTTATCATGAAATACCATAGTAACATTTATTTAGATCACCCACACAGAAGATACCGATAGTTTCACTGTGTAGTTGTTCGTACAATCATTAAATATTGTAGTACAAAATATGTGATACATGTTTCATTATGGTACTACACATAAATACATCACTGTAAAAGGACTAGTAGAGAGAATACTACAGACACAGTGGAATCATTGAACAAAATCTGAAATGTATTGATGCAATACAATCAAATCACACCATAGGTTTCTTTGAATCCATGCAACAATAATTAGCTACAAAAAAGAACAAAACTACAGTAAAATGTCAACTGCAGTGTTCCTCACCTGGCTTAGTGTAAAACAAAGGATTGATTACTGTACTTCTGAATTTCCATCAGCCCTGTGTTCAGGTTCAGGTTCTCACAACCATTTTTCACAAGAGGCATCTTGAAACTGAACATACCTGAACATACTCAGTCATCAGCTGCTTCACTCTGTCTGCATTTCTTTCAAAAGGCACACTATACTCTGTGCTACACATTGGTATGCAGTATACAGTCATTTGACAATTGAGAGTAGCCTAATGTTTAGTGCATGCTGAAGACTTGCCGCTTCTCAGTACGGAAATTTCTGATGATTGAGGCCACAGTTGATCCTGAGTTGATTCTGAGGTTTGATTGAATCATTGTAGCTGCCTCAGTCATGGTCATGCCATGATTTACAACATGCTCTACAACTATTTCTCGGATTTCACTGGACACTATTTGCTGTTGCTGCCGCTGTCTGGTCCGTGGCCTTGTCCTCTACCACGTTCCCCCAACACCTCTCAAATGAGGCCCATGGCTGCCTCTCTGGTGAGGCCTAAGCCCTCCTCTATGACGAGGCCCACGACCACCTCTCAGAAGGGGTGCATGTCCCCTTCCATTCCTTTGACCACCACGTCTTCCTCCTCCCACTGCTTGACCTCTATTGTGACCTGGATGACTTGCCGGCTCCATGTTATCACTGTGTTGCTGGGGTGGATAGCACTCAATTCACTCGATACTCGTACCACAATGTGAAATCAATCATCAATAACCAGTTGGCAGTATTGGAAAAGCAATTACAAGGGCCTGCATACATACAGTAATGTCAAATCTGATGTGGAAGAACAATCATCTTCAACCAGGTTGGAGCGTTAGTTGCAATGCCTTTAATACACGCAGCGTGGAGAGGAACAGTGACTCAAGTAGATCCCAAAGTCGCTCTGCCTTCATTTTAACAGTCAGAGCTTTTATACACAAAAATCAAAGAGCTGGTTATAATCAGAAAGTCATTACTATGTTATCTTAAAAGTTAGCTAAGCAGAATTTATATCATTATAGGACAGAGTTCATAGATCAACACATGGATTAGGGAGCAGGCACTTCAATCATACTGTTTGACATTGTCTCCAAGATTCTCATCGTAAATAACAAACAGAAATCAAACTACCTTCTGGCCTGACCTTCTAGCTTGACCTTATCTTTCTTAAGTATACAAGAGAGAAAAACAGGTATTAGAGAAAGAATTTCTAACTTTCCTTCCACACTGCAAACATGGTGTGGAAAAGTGCTACATGATGATGAATGATGATGAAATATTACATCCATAGATAATGTAGTCCAACTGGTTCATGCTCCTCGTTTATTGATGTCAATGGATCTCATTATCCTGAAACTTTCATGATCGAAACATGGAATATTGTTTGTCAGTTTCCATAAAATTATGCATTAAGAGTAATGCAACAGTCACTTATCATTTTGAGCAGCTGTATCAATTGATAGTTAGATCTTTGTAATGAAATGAATAGACAGTGATCTCAGATGTAATGTGTGAATTGCATTTTGAAATGGTAATACTTTGATGTTAAGTTGTGTCATTTTAGTTCAATGAACAAATGATCTGAGGTTGATGTGTATTGTATCCAAGCAATTGTAAAAAAGTGTTAGAGTTTTGAAAAATGTGCATTTTGATCATCGGGTGTGAGTTTAGTGTCTAGAGTTTTGAAAAATGACATCAAGGTTCTGAAATGAGTGCCAAAGTGATTGTAAAAAAGTGTAATATCAGGGGACAGTGGCTATTAGTGATCTGGCCTTCCGTGGCCTCTGTATTAATGTAACAGGTCACATTGTATGTGTACACTGATACTTGATAGTATAATATAGTACAAGTAAAAAACATACATAGGTATCATAGAAGTATTTTGCAGAAATGATTATGGATAGTTATCAAAATGGAGAGGAAATGCTAAATCCAGTCTCCCCAGGCTGAGCTTCTATTGCTGCACCTGCTAAGTGGCTGCTGGCCCCACTATATGGATAGAGCCACACCAAGTACAAGAGTCTCCCCATTGCTATTTATATCTCCCTATCCAGTCTTCTTTAAGTGTCAGGGTGGGGTGCCTATTCCCCTGCATGCTTTGAAACCTATAGCACCTGGGACGCACACTTGGGATCCGGTTCCTCTGCCCCTCACATACACATGAGGAATCCCAGGTGCTCAATACGTCATACTGTCTCTTTCATCTCATGTGTAAACTATGGACAAATACATGACTAAACGTGTTTAGTTGCTTTTCCCAGAATGCTTTGCGCCACGATATGCAAATAACGGGGACTATGATTGGCTCCCTGACATTACCCACACTGCGACTGATGCTACCCATTTCACTACCCAACAAAGACCCATAATATGCGTGTGTCTGTCTGTCTGTCTGTCAAAGTATGTGTGTGTGTTTCTGTGTGTGTCTGTGTCTGTCTGTCTGTGTGTGAAAGTGTGTGTGTGTCTGTCTGTCTGTCTGTCATGTAACTTGCACATCTGTGAGGGCACCACTAATGCAGAAAGAGATGTACACATATTGTTTATTTTCCATATATATGTATGTATGTATGTATGCATGTCCAATTGCTTTGACAATACAAATGAATTGAATTGAGAGGGAGAGAGAGAGAGTAAGAGAGAGAGAGAGAGAGACAGACAGACAGACAGACAGAGAGACACACACACACACACACACACACACACAGAAAGCCAGCCAGCCAGCTCAGCGATGACATGACGAGCCTCTCTCAGCTTACTGCTATGACATCACAGAGCACGTACATTCCGTTTAACAAATCGTTAAACAAAAAAGGTTATAAACACATTGACTACAACACCGGTTAGTAAGACGAAGGTGAGTCTCTCGTTAGTATTATTAGTCAGACATTAAATAACTACGCAGGTTAGTATTTATGTCAGGTAACTTCTCGTTATATATATATCAGTCTCATTTACGTTTAGGTGCCGAGAAAGATCCTATTTGTTACCACAATTTCCCTTAACTGATTATTATTCAATGATTAAGGATAGGCAGGGCCACCAATAATCTAATGTCTATTAACTTGTGTCAATTTCAGACTAAACAGTTAAACAGGAATGAGAAGATATTTCTCGGCGTTGACAGATTTTATTTCTAAAATTATCAACAAAACAGTTTAATGCAACTCACATTTATATTTAAGAAAACTAAATGATATTACACATTCTAGAGTTATGAATCACAGATTAACATTTCTAATTGATTTCTCAAATGTCATGAATCACAAACTCCAAACTGTTAAACTTATGTGAACTTCGTCGCAGAGAGGCCTCTCTGGCTTCGGGCTCAGATAACAGCACACGGCACGAGGTCCGTGTGGTTTGGAACAAAGGCAGTCCGGTTCGGCTTTGTCCAAGAACTTCCACTCAGTCGATGCACCTGGAAGTTGGGGTTTCGGGAATGTAGAGTCGTTTCCAAACAGATTTTCCATTGGTTTGAAGGCTCCAAGGTTGTGCACAAAATCTTCTTTGTAAGCATGGTTCCACCGTAGTTACTTGAAGACGAAGTCTTTGAGGAAAGCAGGGCCCTGTTTGTTCCAAGGGTCAAGTTTCTTAAGACTCAAATAGCTATTTAAGTGACTGACACTTTCGTATTCAGTCGACTTAGTCAATTGTCCAGCTGTAAAACTCCACTGATCAGGTGGGTCTGTGAAGTTATTTATTTAATAAAGTCCTTTAAAATAATTCTTCGCTCAATCTCCTTCTCATAGTTTAACTCTTCTGTTGCCGGCAAAGACTTGGTTGGTTTCTGATTCCGGTTCTGGCAACAGAGCTACAGGTTGAGCTGTGGCAGCGAGTTTCTGGTTCAGGTGAGAGAGAGAGAGAGAGAAAGACTGTCCGCTGTTCCTTATAGTCTGTCAGATCAGTAGGTGATTGGTCCCTGAGTTCTTGAGATTGGATTTCGGTTTCAGCCCCCAGTGTCCTATTGGAGGGAGGCTTTATTTATGACTGATGTCAATCCATGCCATCTTTTGGAAATGCCGGTTGGCCTGGGTTCGTAGCTCTATGTCGGGATTTCGGCTCTCATCCACTTCAAAGAGTTTTTATCACCTACAGGCCCCTTTCTCCAGACATCTCATAGCAGAATTCCAAACTATTTGGCCTCTTCTCGGTGCCATCCTCCCCAAAACTGTCACTTTGATGCAAACCAGTTCCAAGCTGATGAGCTAAGGAAATCTGATAACTTTGGGGGGGGAGAGGTCTTCTTTAGATCAGTGCTTCAGCTCAGAGCCCAAATGCTCTTATCCAAATACACCCAACATAACGCTACATATGTATGTATGTATGTATATATGTGTAGAAGGAAAATTAGAAATTATTTTCTTACACCTGTTTTTCTCTCTTGTATACTTAAGAAAGATACGGTCAAGCTAGAAGGTCAGCCCAGAAGATAGTTTGATTTCTGTTTGTTATTTACGATGAGAACCTTGGAGACATTGTCAAACGGTATGACCTACGTGCCTGTTCCCTAAAACCATGTGTTGACCTATGAACTCTGTTCTATAATGATATATGTTCTGCTTAGTTAGCCTTTAAGATAACATAGTAATGACTTTCTAGCATGTATGGATGTATGTATGTATGTATATATATATATATATATATATATATATATATATATGTATGTATGTCCAATTGCTTTGACAATACAAATGAATTGAATTGAGAGGAAGAGAGAGAGAGAGAGAGAGAGAGAAAGAGAGAGAGAGAGACAGACAGACAGACAGACAGCTCAGCGATGACATCACGAGCCTCTCTCAGCTGACTGCTATGACATCACAGAGCACGTACATTCCGTTGCTTGTCGTCTGTCAACCACTCAGTCACTGCTAGCCAGACTGTCCCTAAGACAAAGTGTACAATACTTCAATTATATCTCCTCCAGACAGAAAGAGAGTATTAAGAGCTACGATGAAGTTACCCAAGTGATGTAAAAAGCTTGCAGCACCAGGTATTTCCAGGAGGTCTCCCATCTAAGTACTGACCAGGCCCTGCCCCGTTTAGCTTCCGAGATCTGACGAGATCGGGAGCGTTCAGGACGGTGTGGCCGCAAACCAAGAGGCCTGGCTGCATGATGTCTCTTAAAGGCTGGCGGGTATTGACGGAACTTCCAGCAAAAAAAAAAAGAAAAAAGAAAAATGGAGTGAAAAATATCAGTGCAGCAAAGGGTGTTGAAAGTAGCCGGGTATGTGAACAATACTTCAATTATATCTCCTCCAGACTGAAAGAGAGTATTAAGAGCTACGATGAAGTTACCCAAGTGACGAAAAAAGCTTGCAGCACCTGGTATTTCCAGGAGGTCACCCATCCAAGTACTGACCAGGCCCTGCCCCGTTCAGCTTCCAAGGTCTGACGAGATCGGGCGCGTTCAGGACGGTGTGGCCGCAAGCCAAGAGGCCTGGCTGCATGAAGTCTCTTAAAGGCTGGAGGGTATTGACGGAACTTCCAGCAAAAAAGAAAAGAAAAAAGAAAAATGGAGGGAAATATATCAGTGCAGCAAAGGGTGTTGAAAGTAGCCGGGTACGTGTACAATTCTTCAATTATATCTCCTCCAGACTGTAAGAGAGTATTAAGAGCTACGATGAAGTTACCCAAGTGATGTAAAAAGCTTGCAGCACCAGGTATTTCCAGGAGGTCTCCCATCTGAGTACTGACCAGGCCCTGCCCCGTTTAGCTTCCGAGATCTGACGAGATCGGGCGCATTCAGGACGGTGTGGCCGCAAGCCAAGAGGCCTGGCTGCATGATGTCTCTTAAAGGCTGGCGGGTATTGACGGAACTGCCAGCAAAAAAAAAGAAATAAGAAAAATGGATGGAAAAATTTCAGTGCAGCAAAGGGTGTTGAAAGTAGCCGGGTACGTGTACAATACTTCAATTATATCTCCTCCAGACAGAAAGAGAGTATTAAGAGCTACGATGAAGTTACCCAAGTGACGTAATAAGCTTGCAGCTCCTGGTATTTCCAGGAGGTCTCCCATCCAAGTACTGATCAGGCCCTGCCCCGTTTAGCTTCCGAGATCTGACGAGATCGGGCGCATTCAGGACGGTGTGGCCACAAGCCAAGACGCCTGGCTTCATGATGTCTCTTAAAGGTTGGCGGGTATTGACGGAACTTCCAGCAGAAAAATAAAATTAAAATAAAAATAAAAAAATGGATGGAAAAATATCAGTGCAGGAAAGGGTGTTGAAAGTAGCCGGGTACGTATACAATTCTTCAATTATATCTCCTCCAGACAGATAGAGAGTATTAAGAGCTACGATGAAGTTACCCAGGAGACGTAAAAAGCTTGCAGGACCTTGTATTTCTAGGAGTTCTCACATTCAAGTACTGACCAGGCCCTGCCCCGTTTAGCTTCCGAGATCTGATGAGTTCGGGCGCGTTCAGGACAATGTGTCCGCATGCCAAGAGGCCTGGCTGCATGATGTCTCTTAAAGGCTGGAGGGTATTGACGGAACTTCCAGCAAAATAAAGAAGAAAAAAGAAAAATGGAGGGAAAAATATCAGTGCAGCAAAGGCTGTTGAAAGTAGCCAGGTACGTGTACAATACTTCAATTATATCTCTTCCAGACAGATAGAGAGTATTAAGAGCTACGATGAAGTTACCCAGGAGACGTAAAAAGCTTTCAGTACCTGGTTTTTCCAGGAGGTCTCCCATCCAAGTACTGACCAGGCCCTGCCCCGTTTTGCTTCCAAGATCTGACAAGATCGGGCGCGTTCAGGACGGTGTGGCCGCAAGCCAAGCGGCCTGGCTGCATGATGTCTCTTAAAGGCTGGAGGGTATTGACAGAACTTCCAGCAAAAAAAAATAATAATAAGAAAAATGGAGGGAAAAATATCAGTGCAGCAAAGGCTGTTGAAAGTAGCAGGGTACGTGTACAATTCCTCAATTATAACACCTCCAGACAGATAGAGAGTATTAAGAGCTACGATGAAGTTACCCAGGAGACGTAAAAGGCTTGCAGCACCTGGTATTTCCAGGAGGTCTCCCATCCAAGTACTGACCAGGCCCTGCCCCGTTTAGTTTCCGAGATCTGACGAGATCGGGCGCATTCAGTACGGTGTGGCCACAAGCCGAGAGTCCTGGCTGCATGATGTCTCTTAAAGACTGGCGGGTATTGACGGAACTTCCAGCAAAAAAAAAAGAAAAAAATAAATAGAAAAATGGAGGGAAAAATATCAGTGCAGCAAAGGGTGTTGAATGTAGCCGGTTACGTGAACAATTCTTCAATTATATCTCCTCCAGACAGAAAGAGAGTGTTAAGAGCTACGATAAAGTTACCCAGGAGACGTAAAAAGCTTGCAGCACCAGGTATTTCCAGGAGGTCCCACATTCAAGTAATGACCAGGCCCTGCCCCGTTTAGCTTCCGAGATCTGACGAGATGGGGCGCGTTCAGGACGGTGTGGTTGCAAGCCAAGAGGCCTGGCTGCATGATGTCTCTTAAACGCTGGAGGGAATTGATGGAACTTCCAGCAAGAAAAAAAAAAAAAAAAAATAGAAAAATGGAGGGAAAAATATCAGTGCAGCAAAGGGTGTTGAAAGTAGCAGGGTACGTGTACAATTCTTCAATTATATCTCCTGCAGACAGAAAGAGAGTATTAAGAGCTACGATGAAGTTACCCAGGAGACGTAAAAACCTTGCAGCACCTGGTATTTCTAGGAGGTCTCCCATCCAAGTACTGACCAGGCCCTGCCCCGTTTAGCTTCCGTGATCTGACGAGATCGGGACTGTGTGGCCACAAGCCAAGAGGCCTGGCTGCATGATGTCTCTTAAAGGTTGGCGGGTATTGACGGAACATCCAGCAAAAAAAAAAAAAAAAGAAAAATGGATGGAAAAATATCAGTGCAGCAATGGGTGTTGACAGTAGCTGGGTACGTGTACAATACTTCAATTATATATCCTCCAGACAGATAGAGAGTATTAAGAGCTACGATAAAGTTACCCAGGAGACGTAAAAGCTTGCAGAAACAGGTATTTCCAGGAGGTCTCACATTCAAGTACTGACCAGGTCCTGCCCCGTTTAGCTTCCGAGATCTGACGAGATCGGGCGCGTTCAGGACGGTGTGGCCAAAAGCCAAGAGGCCTGGCTGCATGATGTCTCTTAAAGGTTGGCGGGTATTGACGGAACTTCCAGCAAAAAAAAAAGAAAAAAATAAATAGAAAAATGGAGGGAAAAATATCAGTGCAGCAAAGGGTGTTGAATGTAGCCGGTTACGTGAACAATTCTTCAATTATATCTCCTCCAGACAGAAAGAGAGTGTTAAGAGCTACGATAAAGTTACCCAGGAGACGTAAAAAGCTTGCAGCACCAGGTATTTCCAGGAGGTCCCACATTCAAGTAATGACTAGGCCCTGCCCCGTTTAGCTTCCGAGATCTGACGAGATGGGGCGCGTTCAGGACGGTGTGGTTGCAAGCCAAGAGGCCTGGCTGCATGATGTCTCTTAAACGCTGGAGGGAATTGATGGAACTTCCAGCAAGAAAAAAAAAAAAAAAAATAGAAAAATGGAGGGAAAAATATCAGTGCAGCAAAGGGTGTTGAAAGTAGCAGGGTACGTGTACAATTCTTCAATTATATCTCCTGCAGACAGAAAGAGAGTATTAAGAGCTACGATGAAGTTACCCAGGAGACGTAAAAACCTTGCAGCACCTGGTATTTCTAGGAGGTCTCCCATCCAAGTACTGACCAGGCCCTGCCCCGTTTAGCTTCCGTGATCTGACGAGATCGGGACTGTGTGGCCACAAGCCAAGAGGCCTGGCTGCATGATGTCTCTTAAAGGTTGGCGGGTATTGACGGAACATCCAGCAAAAAAAAAAAAAAAAGAAAAATGGATGGAAAAATATCAGTGCAGCAATGGGTGTTGACAGTAGCTGGGTACGTGTACAATACTTCAATTATATCTCCTCCAGACAGATAGAGAGTATTAAGAGCTACGATAAAGTTACCCAGGAGACGTAAAAGCTTGCAGAAACAGGTATTTCCAGGAGGTCTCACATTCAAGTACTGACCAGGTCCTGCCCCGTTTAGCTTCCGAGATCTGACGAGATCGGGCGCGTTCAGGACGTTGTGGCCAAAAGCCAAGAGGCCTGGCTGCATGATGTCTCTTAAAGGTTGGCGGGTATTGACGGAACTTCCAGCAAAAAAAAAAAAAAAAAAAAAGAGAAAAGAAAAATGGATGGCAAAATATCAGTGCAGCAAAGGGTGTTGACAGTAGCTGGGTACGTGTACAATACTTCAATTATATCTCCTCCAGACAGATAGAGAGTATTAAGAGCTACGATAAAGTTACCCAGGAGACGTAAAAGCTTGCAGCACCAGGTATTTCCAGGAGGTCTCACATTCAAGTACTGACCAGGTCCTGCCCCGTTTAGCTTCCGAGATCTGATGAGATCGGGCACGTTCAGGACGGTGTGGCCGCAATCCGAGATGTCTGGCTGCATGATGTCTCTTAAAGGCTGGCGGGTATTGACGGAACATCCAAAAAAAAAAAAAAAAAAAAAAGAAAAATGGAGGGAAAAATATCAGTGCAGGAAAGGGTGTTGAAAGTAACTGGGTACGTGTACAATACTTCAATTATATCTCCTCCAGACAGAAAGAGAGTATTAAGAGCTACGATGAAGTTACCCAGGAGACGTAAAAAGCTTGCAGCACCAGGTATTTCCAGGAGGTCTCACATTCAAGTACTGACCAGGTCCTGCTCCGTTTAGCTTCCGAGATCTGACGAGATCGGGCGCGTTCAGGATGGTGTGGCCGCAAGCCAAGACGCCTGGCTGCATGATGTCTCTTAAAGGCTGGCGGGTATTGACGGAACTTCCAGCAAAAAAAAAAAAAAAAAAAAAGAAAAATGGAGGGAAAAATATCAGTGCAGCAAAGGCTGTTGAAAGTAGCCGGGTACGTGTACAATTCTTCAATTATATCTCCTCCAGACAGAAAGAGAGAATTAAGAGCTACGATGAAGTTACCCAGGAGACGTAAAAAGTTTGCAGCACCTCGTATTTCCAGAAGGTCACCCATAAAAGTACTGACCAGGCCCTGCCTTGTTTAAATTCCGAGATCTGACGAGATCGGGCGCGTTCAGGACGGTGTGGCCGCAAGCCGAGAGGCCTGGCTGCATGATGTCTCTTAATGGCTGGCGGGTATTGACGGAACTTCCAGCAAAAAAAAAAAAAAAAAAAAAAAAGAAAAAGAAAAATGGAGGGAAAAATATCAGTGCAGTAATGGGTTTTGAAAGTAGCCGGGTACGTGTACAATTCTTCAATTATATCTCCTCCAGACAGAAAGAGAGTATTAAGAGCTACGATGAAGTTACCCAGGAGACGTAAAAAGCTTGCAGCACCTGGCATTTCCAGGAGGTCACCCATCCAAGTACTGACCAGGCCCTGCCCCGTTTAAATTCCAAGATCTGATGAGATCGGGGGCGTTCAGGACGGTGTGGCTGCAAGCCAAGAGGCCGGGCTGCATGATGTCTCTTAATGGTTGGCGGGTTTTGACGGAACATCCAGCAAAAAAAAAAAAGAGAAATGGAGGGAGAAATACCAGTGCAGCAAAGGGTGTTGAAAGTAGCCGGGTACGTGTACAATTCTTCAATTATATCTCCTGCAGACAGAAAGAGAGTATTAAGAGCTACGATGAAGTTACCCAGGAGACGTAAAAAGCTTGCAGCACGTGGTATTTCTAGGAGGTCAGCCATCCAAGTACTGACCAGGCCCTGCCCCGTTTAGCTTCCGAGATCTTACGAGATCGGGCGCATTCAGGACGGTGTGGCCACAAGCCGAGAGGCCTGGCTGCATGATGTCTCTTAAAGGTTGGCGGATATTGACGAACTTCCAGCAAAAAAAAAAAAGAAAAATGGAGGGAAAAATATCAGTGCAGCAAAGGCTGTTGAAAGTAGACGGGTACGTGTACAATTCTTCAATAATATCTCCTCCAGACTGAAAGAGAGTATTAAGAGCTACGATGAAGTTACCCAGGAGACGTAAAAAGCTTGCAGCACCTGGTATTTCCAGGAGGTCACCCAACCAAGTACTGACCAGACCCTGCCCCGTTTAGCTTCCGAGATCTGACGAGATCGGGCGCGTTCAGGATGGTGTGGCCGCAAGCCGAGACGCCTGGCTGCATGATGTCTCTTAAAGGCTGGCGGGTATTGACGGAACTGCCAGCAAAAAAAAAAAAAAGAAAAATGGATGGAAAAATATCAGTGCAGCAAAGGGTGTTGACAGTAGCTGGGTACGTGTACAATACTTCAATTATATCTCTTCCAGACAGATAGAGAGTATTAAGAGCTACGATGAAGTTACCCAGGAGACGTAAAAAGCTTGCAGCACCTGGTATTTCCAGGAGGTCTCACATTCAAGTACTGACCAGGTCCTGCCCCGTTTAGCTTCCGAGATCTGACGAGATCGGGCGCGTTCAGGATGGTGTGGCCGCAAGCCGAGACGCCTGGCTGCATGATGTCTCTTAAAGGCTGGCGGGTATTGACGGAACTTCCAGCAAAAAAAAAAAAAAAAAAAAAAGAAAAAGAAAAATGGAGGGAAAAATATCAGTGCAGTAATGGGTTTTGAAAGTAGCCGGGTACGTGTACAATTCTTCAATTATATCTCCTCCAGACAGAAAGAGAGTATTAAGAGCTACGATGAAGTTACCCAGGAGACGTAAAAAGTTTGCAGCACCTGGCATTTCCAGGAGGTCACCCATCCATGTACTGACCAGGCCCTGCCCCGTTTAAATTCCAAGATCTGATGAGATCGGGGGCGTTCAGGACGGTGTGGCTGCAAGCCAAGAGGCCTGACTGCATGATGTCTCTTAATGGTTGGCGGGTTGTGACGGAACATCCAGCAAATAAAAAAAAAGAGAAATGGTGGTAAAAATATCAGTGCAGCAAAGGGTGTTGAAAGTAGCCAGGTACGTGTACAATTCTTCAATTATATCTCCTCCAGATTGAAAGAGAGTATTAAGAGCTACGATGAAGTTACCCAGGAGACGTAAAAAGCTTGCAGCACCTGGTATTTCCAGGAGGACACCCATCCAAGTACTGACCAGGCCCTGCCCCACTCAGTTTCCGAGATCTTACGAGATCGGACGCGTTCAGGACGGTGTGGCCGCAAGCCGAGATGCCTGGCTGCATGATGTCTCTTAAAGGCTGGCGGGTATTGACGGAACTGCCAGCAATAAAAAAAAGAGAAATGGAGGGGGAAATACCAGTGCAGCAAAGGGTGTTGAAAGTAGCCGGGTACGTGTACAATACTTGAATTATATCTCCTCCAGACAGAAAGAGAGTATTAAGAGCTACGATGAAGTTACCCAGGAGACGTAAAAGCTTGCAGCACCAGGTATTTCCAGGAGGTCTCACATTCAAGTACTGACCTGGTCCTGCCCCGTTTAGCTTCCGAGATCTGACGAGATCGGGCGCGTTCAGGATGGTGTGGCCGCAAGCCGAGACGCCTGGCTGCATGATGTCTCTTAAAGGCTGGCGGGTATTGACGGAACTGCCAGCAAAAAAAAAAAAGAAAAATAGAGGGAAAAATACCAGTGCAGCAAAGGCTGATGAAAGTAGCCGGGTACGTGTACAATTCCTCAATTATAACACCTCCAGACAGATAGAGAGTATTAAGAGCTACGATGAAGTTCCCCAGGAGACGTAAAAAGCTGGCAGCACCTGGTATTTCCAGACGATCTCCCATCCAAGTACTGACCAGGTCCTGTCCCGTTTAGTTTCCGAGATCTACCGAGATCGGGCGCGTTCAGGACTGTGTGTCCGCAAGCCGAGAGGCCTGGTTGCATGATGTCTCTTAAAGGCTGGCGGATATTGACGGAACTTCCAGAAATAATAATAAAGAAAAAGAAAAATGGAGGGAAAAATATCAGTGCAGCAATGGGTGTTGAAAGTAACCGGGTACGTGTACAATACTTCAATTATATCTCCTCCAGACAGAAAGAGAGTATTAAGAGCTACGATAAACTTACCCAGCAGACGTAAAAAGCTTGCAGCACCTGGTATTTCCAGGAGGTCTCCCATCCAAGTACTGACCAGGCCCTGCCCCATTCAGTTTCCGAGATCTGACGAGATCGGGCGCGTTCAGGATGGTGTGGCCGCAAGCCGAGATCCTGGCTGCATGATGTCTCTTAAAGGCTGGCGGGTATTGACGGAACTGCCAGCAAAAAAAAAAAAGAGAAATGGAGGGAGAAATACCAGTGCAGCAAAGGGTGTTGAAAGTAGCCGGGTACGTGTACAATACTTGAATTATATCTCTTCCAGACAGATAGAGAGTATTAAGAGCTACGATGAAGTTACCCAGGAGTTGTAAAAGCTTGCAGCACCAGGTATTTCCAGGAGGTCTCACATTCAAGTACTGACCAGTTCCTGCCCCGTTTAGCTTCCGAGATCTGACGAGATCGGGCGCGTTCAGGATGGTGTGGCCGCAAGCCGAGACGCCTGGCTGCATGATGTCTCTTAAAGGCTGGCGGGTATTGACGGAACTGCCAGCAAAAAAAAAAAAAGAGAAATGGTGGTAAAAATATCAGTGCAGCAAAGGGTGTTGAAAGTAGCGAGGTACGTGTACAATTCTTCAATTATATCTCCTCCAGATTGAAAGAGAGTATTAAGAGCTACGATGAAGTTACACAGGAGACGTAAAAAGCTTGCAGCACCTGGTATTTCCAGGAGGAAACCCATCCAAGTACTGACCAGGCCCTGCCCCGTTTGGCTTCCGAGATCTGACGAGATCGGGCGCGTTCAGGACGGTGTGGCCGCAAGCCAAGATGCCTGGCGGCATGATGTCTCTTAAAGGCTGGCGGGTATTGACGGAACAGCCAGCAAAAAAAAAAAGAGAAATGGACGGAAAAATATCAGTGCAGCTAAGGCTGTTGAAAGTAGCCGGGTACGTGTACAACTCTTCAATTATATCTCCTCCAGACAGAAAGAGAGAATTAAGAGCTACGATGAAGTTACCCAGGAGACGTAAAAAGTTTGCAGCACCTCGTATTTCCAGAAGGTCACCCATAAAAGTACTGACCAGGCCCTGCCCCGTTTAAATTCTGAGATCTGACGAGATCGGGCGCGTTCAGGACGGTGTGGCCGCAAGCCGAGAGGCCTGGCTGCATGATGTCTCTTAATGGCTGGCGGGTATTGACAGAACTTCCAGCAAAAAAAAAAAAAAAAAAAAAAAGAAAAAGAAGAATGGAGGGAAAAATATCAGTGCAGTAATGGGTTTTGAAAGTAGCCGGGTACGTGTACAATTCTTCAATTATATCTCCTCCGAACAGAAAGAGAGTATTAAGAGCTACGATGAAGTTACCCAGGAGACGTAAAAAGCTTGCAGCACCTGGCATTTCTAGGAGGTCACCCATCCAAGTACTGACCAGGCCCTGCCCCGTTTAAATTCCAAGATCTGATGAGATCGGGGGCGTTCAGGACGGTGTGGCTGCAAGACAAGAGGCCTGGCGGCATGATGTGTCTTAAAGGCTGGCGGGTATTGATGGAACTTCCAGCAAAAAACAAAAGAAAAAAGAAAAATGGAGGGAAAAATATCAGTGCAGCAAATGGTGTTGACAGTAGCTGGGTACGTGTACAATTCTTCAATTATATCTCCTCCAGACAGATAGAGAGTATTAAGAGCTACGATAAAGTTACCCAGGAGACGTAAAAGCTTGCAGCACCAGGTATTTCCAGGAGGTCTCACATTCAAGTACTGACCAGGTCCTGCCCCGTTTAGCTTCCGAGATCTGACGAGATCGGGCGCGTTCAGGACGGTGTGGCCGCAAGCCGAGATGTCTGGCTGCATGATGTTTCTTAAAGGCTGGCGGGTATTGACGGAACTGCCAGCAAAGAAAAAAAAGAAAAATAGAGGGAAATATACCAGTGCAGCAAAGGGTGTTGAAAGTAGCCGGGTACGTGTACAATTCTTCAATTATATCTCCTGGAGACAGAAAGAGAGTATTAAGAGCTACGATGAAGTTACCCAGGAGACGTAAAAAGCTTGCAGCACCTGGTATTTCTAGGAGGTCTCCCATCCAAGTACTGACCAGGCCCTGCCCCGTTTAGCTTCCGAGATCTGACGAGATCGGGCGCATTCAGGACGGTGTGGCCGCAAGCCGAGAGGCCTGGCTTCATGATGTCTCTTAATGGCTGGCGGGTGTTGACGGAACTTCCAGCAAAAAAAAAAAAAAAAAAAAAAAGAAAAAGAAAAATGGAGGGAAAAATATCAGTGCAGTAATGGGTTTTGAAAGTAGCCGGGTACGTGTACAATACTTCAATTATATCTCCTCCAGACAGATAGAGAGTATTAAGAGCTACGATAAAGTTACCCAGGAGACGTAAAAGCTTGCAGCACCAGGTATTTCCAGGAGGTCTCACATTCATGTACTGACCAGGTCCTGCCCCGTTTAGCTTCCGAGATCTGACGAGATCGGGCGCGTTCAGGATGGTGTGGCCGCAAGCCGAGATGCCTGGCTGCATGATGTCTCTTAAAGGCTGGCGGGTATTGACGGAACTGCCAGCAAAAAAAAAAAAGAAAAATAGAGGGAAATATACCAGTGCAGCAAAGGGTGTTGAAAGTAGCCGGGTACGTGTACAATTCTTCAATTATATCTCCTGGAGACAGAAAGAGAGTATTAAGAGTTACGATGAAGTTACCCAGGAGACGTAAAAAGCTTGCAGCACCTGGTATTTCTAGGAGGTCTCCCATCCAAGTACTGACCAGGCCCTGCCCCGTTTAGCTTCCGAGATCTGACGAGATCGGGCGCATTCAGGACGGTGTGGCCGCAAGCCGAGAGGCCTGGCTACATGATGTCTCTTAAAGGCTGGCGGATATTGACGGTACTTCCAGCAAAAAAATAAAATAAAAAGAAAAATGGAGGGAAAAATATCAGTGCAGCAAAGGGTGTTGAAAGTAGCCTAGTACGTGTACAATTCTTCAATTATATCTCCTCCAGACAGAAAGAGAGTATTAAGAGCTACGATGAAGTTACCCAGGAGACGTAAAAGGCTTGCAGCACCTGGTATTTCTCGGAGGTCTCCCATCCAAGTACTGACCAGGCCCTGCCCCGTTTAGCTTCCGAGATCTGACGAGATCGGGCGCGTTCAGGATGGTGTGGCCGCAAGCCAAGATGCCTGGCTGCATGATGTCTCTTAAAGGCTGGCGGGTATTGACGGAACTTCCAGCAAAAAAAAAAAAAAAAAAAAAAGAAAAAGAAAAATGGAGGGAAAAATATCAGTGCAGTAATGGGTTTTGAAAGTAGCCGGGTACGTGTACAATACTTCAATTATATCTCCTCCAGACAGATAGAGAGTATTAAGAGCTACGATAAAGTTACCCAGGAGACGTAAAAGCTTGCAGCACCAGGTATTTCCAGGAGGTCTCACATTCATGTACTGACCAGGTCCTGCCCCGTTTAGCTTCCGAGATCTGACGAGATCGGGCGCGTTCAGGATGGTGTGGCCGCAAGCCAAGATGCCTGGCTGCATGATGTCTCTTAAAGGCTGGCGGGTATTGACGGAACTGCCAGCAAAAAAAAAAAAGAAAAATAGAGGGAAATATACCAGTGCAGCACAGGGTGTTGAAAGTAGCCGGGTACGTGTACAATTCTTCAATTATATCTCCTGGAGAAAGAAAGAGAGTATTAAGAGCTACGATGAAGTTACCCAGGAGACGTAAAAAGCTTGCAGCACCTGGTATTTCCAGGAGGTCACACATCCAAGTACTGACCAGGCCCTGCCCCGTTTAGCTTCCGAAATCTGATATGATCGGGCGCGTTCAGGACGGTGTGACTACAAGCCAAGAGGCCTGGCTGCATGATGTCTCTTAAAGGCTGGCGGATATTGACGGAACTTCCAGCAAAAAAATAAAATAAAAAGAAAAATGGAGGGAAAAATATCAGTGCAGCAAAGGGTGTTGAAAGTAGTCTAGTACGTGTACAATTCTTCAATTATATCTCCTGGAGACAGAAAGAGAGTATTAAGAGCTACGATGAAGTTACCCAGGAGACGTAAAAGGTTTGCAGCACCTGGTATTTCTAGGAGGTCTCCCATCCAAGTACTGACCAGGCCCTGCCCCGTTTAGCTTCCGAGATCTGACGAGATCGGGCGCATTCAGGACGGTGTGGCCGCAAGCCGAGAGGCCTGGCTGCATGATGTCTCTTAAAGGTTGGCGGGTATTGACGGAACTTCCAGCAAAAAAAAAAAAAAAAAAGAAAAATGGATGGAAAAATATCAGTGCAGCAAAGGGTGTTGACAGTAGCTGGGTACGTGTACAATACTTCAAATATATCTCCTCCAGACAGATAGAGAGTATTAAGAGCTACGATAAAGTTACCCAGGAGACGTAAAAGCTTGCAGCACCAGGTATTTCCAGGAGGTCTCACATTCATGTACCGACCAGGTCCTGCCCCGTTTAGCTTCCAAGATCTGACGAGATCGGGCGAGTTCAGGATGGTGTGGCCGCAAGCCGAGATGCCTGGCTGCATGATGTCTCTTAAAGGCTGGCGGGTATTGACGGAATTTCCAGCAAAAAAAAAAAAAAAAATGGATGGAAAAATATCAGTGCAGCAAAGGGTGTTGACAGTAGCTGGGTACGTGTACAATACTTCAATTATAACTCCTCCAGACAGATAGAGAGTATTAAGAGCTACGATGAAGTTACCCAGGAGACGTAAAAGCTTGCAGCACGAGGTATTTCCAGGAGGTCTCACATTCATGTACTGACCAGGTCCTGCCCCGTTTAGCTTCCGAGATCTGACGAGATCGGGCGCGTTCAGGATGGTGTGGCCGCAAGCCGAGATGCCTGGCTGCATGATGTCTCTTAAAGGCTGGCGGGTATTGACGGAACTGCCAGCAAAAAAAAAAAAGAAAAATAGAGGGAAATATACCAGTGCAGCAAAGGGTGTTGAAAGTAGCCGGGTACGTGTACAATTCTTCAATTATATCTCCTGGAGACAGAAAGAGAGTATTAAGAGCTACGATGAAGTTACCCAGGAGACGTAAAAAGCTTGCAGCACCTGGTATTTCTAGGAGGTCTCCCATCCAAGTACTGACCAGGCCCTGCCCCGTTTAGCTTCCGAGATCTGACGAGATCGGGCGCATTCAGGACGGTGTGGCCGCAAGCCGAGAGGCCTGGCTACATGATGTCTCTTAATGGCTGGCGGGTATTGACGGAACTTCCAGCAAAAAAAAAAAAAAAAAAAAAGAAAAAGAAAAATGGAGGGAAAAATATCAGTGCAGTAATGGGTTTTGAAAGTAGCCGGGTACGTGTACAATACTTCAATTATATCTCCTCCAGACAGATAGAGAGTATTAAGAGCTACGATAAAGTTACCCAGGAGACGTAAAAGCTTGCAGCACCAGGTATTTCCAGGAGGTCTCACATTCATGTACTGACCAGGTCCTGCCCCGTTTAGCTTCCGAGATCTGACGAGATCGGGCGCGTTCAGGATGGTGTGGCCGCAAGACAAGATGCCTGGCTGCATGATGTCTCTTAAAGGCTGGCGGGTATTGACGGAACTGCCAGCAAAAAAAAAAAAGAAAAATAGAGGGAAATATACCAGTGCAGCACAGGGTGTTGAAAGTAGCCGGGTACTTGTACAATTCTTCAATTATATCTCCTGGAGAAAGAAAGAGAGTATTAAGAGCTACGATGAAGTTACCCAGGAGACGTAAAAAGCTTGCAGCACCTGGTATTTCCAGGAGGTCACACATCCAAGTACTGACCAGGCCCTGCCCCGTTTAGCTTCCGAAATCTGATATGATCGGGCGCGTTCAGGACGGTGTGACTACAAGCCAAGAGGCCTGGCTGCATGATGTCTCTTAAAGGCTTGCGGATATTGACGGAACTTCCAGCAAAAAAATAAAATAAAAAGAAAAATGGAGGGAAAAATATCAGTGCAGCAAAGGCTGTTGAAAGTAGCCTAGTACGTGTACAATTCTTCAATTATATCTCCTCCAGACAGAAAGAGAGTATTAAGAGCTACGATGAAGTTACCCAGGAGACGTAAAAGGCTTGCAGCACCTGGTATTTCTCAGAGGTCTCCCATCCAAGTACTGACCAGGCCCTGCCCCGTTTAGCTTCCGAGATCTGACGAGATCGGGCGCGTTCAGGATGGTGTGGCCGCAAGCCAAGATGCCTGGCTGCATGATGTCTCTTAAAGGCTGGCGGGTATTGACGGAACTGCCAGCAAAAAAAAAAAAGAAAAATAGAGGGAAATATACCAGTGCAGCAAAGGGTGTTGAAAGTAGCCGGGTACGTGTACAATTCTTCAATTATATCTCCTGGAGACAGAAAGAGAGAATTAAGAGCTACGATGAAGTTACCCAGGAGACGTAAAAAGCTTGCAGCACCTGGTATTTCCAGGACGTCTCCCATCCAAGTTCTGAGCAGGCCCTGCCCCGTTTAGCTTCCGAAATCTGATATGATCGGGCACGTTCTGGACGGTGTGACTACAAGCCAAGAGGCCTGGCTTCATGATGTCTCTTAAAGGCTGGCGGATATTGACGGAACTTCCAGCAAAAAAATAAAATAAAAAGAAAAATGTAGGGAAAAATATCAGTGCAGCAAAGGGTGTTGAAAGTAGCCTAGTACGTGTACAATTCTTCAATTATATCTCCTCCAGACAGAAAGAGAGTATTAAGAGCTACGATGTTGTTACCCAGGAGACGTAAAAGGCTTGCAGCACCTGGTATTTCTCGGAGGTCTCCCATCCAAGTACTGACCAGGCCCTGCCCCGTTTAGCTTCCGAGATCTGACGAGATCGGGCGCGTTCAGGATGGTGTGGCCGCAAACCGACATGCCTGGCTGCATGATGTCTCTTAAAGGCTGGCGGGTATTGACGGAACTGCCAGCAAAAAAAAAAAAGAAAAATAGAGGGAAATATACCAGTGCAGCAAAGGGTGTTGAAAGTAGCCGGGTACGTGTACAATTCTTCAATTATATCTCCTGGAGACAGAAAGAGAGTATTAAGAGCTACGATGAAGTTACCCAGGAGACGTAAAAAGCTTGCAGCACCTGGTATTTCTAGGAGGTCTCCCATCCAAGTACTGACCAGGCCCTGCCCCGTTTAGCTTCCGAGATCTGACGAGATCGGGCGCATTCAGGACGGTGTGGCCGCAAGCCGAGAGGCCTGGCTACATGATGTCTCTTAATGGCTGGCGGGTATTGACGGAACTTCCAGCAAAAAAAAAAAAAAAAAAAAAAGAAAAAGAAAAATGGAGGGAAAAATATCAGTGCAGTAATGGGTTTTGAAAGTAGCCGGGTACGTGTACAATACTTCAATTATATCTCCTCCAGACAGATAGAGAGTATTAAGAGCTACGATAAAGTTACCCAGGAGACGTAAAAGCTTGCAGCACCAGGTATTTCCAGGAGGTCTCACATTCATGTACTGACCAGGTCCTGCCCCGTTTAGCTTCCGAGATCTGACGAGATCGGGCGCGTTCAGGATGGTGTGGCCGCAAGACAAGATGCCTGGCTGCATGATGTCTCTTAAAGGCTGGCGGGTATTGACGGAACTGCCAGCAAAAAAAAAAAAGAAAAATAGAGGGAAATATACCAGTGCAGCACAGGGTGTTGAAAGTAGCCGGGTACGTGTACAATTCTTCAATTATATCTCCTGGAGAAAGAAAGAGAGTATTAAGAGCTACGATGAAGTTACCCAGGAGACGTAAAAAGCTTGCAGCACCTGGTATTTCCAGGAGGTCACACATCCAAGTACTGACCAGGCCCTGCCCCGTTTAGCTTCCGAAATCTGATATGATCGGGCGCGTTCAGGACGGTGTGACTACAAGCCAAGAGGCCTGGCTGCATGATGTCTCTTAAAGGCTGGCGGATATTGACGGAACTTCCAGCAAAAAAATAAAATAAAAAGAAAAATGGAGGGAAAAATATCAGTGCAGCAAAGGCTGTTGAAAGTAGCCTAGTACATGTACAATTCTTCAATTATATCTCCTCCAGACAGAAAGAGAGTATTAAGAGCTACGATGAAGTTACCCAGGAGACGTAAAAGGCTTGCAGCACCTGGTATTTCTCGGAGGTCTCCCATCCAAGTACTGACCAGGCCCTGCCCCGTTTAGCTTCCGAGATCTGACGAGATCGGGCGCGTTCAGGATGGTGTGGCCGCAAGCCGAGATGCCTGGCTGCATGATGTCTCTTAAAGGCTGGCGGGAATTGACGGAACTGCCAGCAAAAAAAAAAAAAGAAAAATAGAGGGAAATATACCAGTGCAGCAAAGGGTGTTGAAAGTAGCCGGGTACGTGTACAATTCTTCAATTATATCTCCTGGAGACAGAAAGAGAGTATTAAGAGCTACGATGAAGTTACCCAGGAGACGTAAAAAGCTTGCAGCACCTGGTATTTCTAGGAGGTCTCCCATCCAAGTACTGACCAGGCCCTGCCCCGTTTAGCTTCCGAGATCTGACGAGATCGGGCGCATTCAGGACGGTGTGGCCGCAAGCCGAGAGGCCTGGCTGCATGATGTCTCTTAATGGCTGGCGGGTATTGACGGAACTTCCAGCAAAAAAAAAAAATAGAAAAAGAAAAATGGAGGGAAAAATATCAGTGCAGTAATGGGTTTTGAAAGTAGCCGGGTACGTGTACAATACTTCAATTATATCTCCTCCAGACAGATAAAGAGTATTAAGAGCTACGATAAAGTTACCCAGGAGACGTAAAAGCTTGCAGCACCAGGTATTTCCAGGAGGTCTCACATTCATGTACTGACCAGGTCCTGCCCCGTTTAGCTTCCGAGATCTGACGAGATCGGGCGCGTTCAGGATGGTGTGGCCGCAAGCCGAGATGCCTGGCTGCATGATGTCTCTTAAAGGCTGGCGGGTATTGACGGAACTGCCAGCAAAAAAAAAAAAGAAAAATAGAGGGAAATATACCAGTGCAGCAAAGGGTGTTGAAAGTAGCCGGGTACGTGTACAATTCTTCAATTATATCTCCTGGAGACAGAAAGAGAGTATTAAGAGCTACGATGAAGTTACCCAGGAGACGTAAAAAGCTTGCAGCACCTGGTATTTCTAGGAGGTCTCCCATCCAAGTACTGACCAGGCCCTGCCCCGTTTAGCTTCCGAGATCTGACGAGATCGGGCGCATTCAGGACGGTGTGGCCACAAGCCGAAAGGCCTGGCTGCATGATGTCTCTTAAAGGTTGGCGGGTATTGACGGAACTTCCAGCAAAAAAAAAAAAGAAAAAAAGAAAAAAGAAAAATGGATGGAAAAATATCAGTGCAGCAAAGGGTGTTGACAGTAGCTGGATTCGTGTACAATACTTCAATTATATCTCCTCCAGACAGAGAGAGAGTATTAAGAGCTACGATAAAGTTTCCCAGGAGACGTAAAAGCTTGCAGCACTAGGTATTTCCAGGAGGTCTCACTATCATGTACTGACCAGGTCCTGCCCCGTTTAGCTTCCGAGATCTGACGAGATCGGGCGCGTTCAGGATGGTGTGGCCGCAAGCCGAGATGCCTGGCTGCATGATGTCTCTTAAAGGCTGGCGGGTATTGACGGAACTGCCAGCAAAAAAAAAAAAGAAAAATAGAGGGAAATATACCAGTGCAGCAAAGGGTGTTGAAAGTAGCCGGGTACGTGTACAATTCTTCAATTATATCTCCTGGAGACAGAAAGAGAGTATTAAGAGCTACGATGAAGTTACCCAGGAGACGTAAAAAGCTTGCAGCACCTGGTATTTCTAGGAGGTCTCCCATCCAAGTACTGACCAGGCCCTGCCCCATTTAGCTTCCGAGATCTGACAAGATCGGGCGCGTTCAGGATGGTGTGGCCGCAAGCCGAGATGCCTGGCTGCATGATGTCTCTTAAAGGCTGGCGGGTATTGACGAAACTGCCAGCAAAAAAAAAAAGAAAAATAGAGGGAAATATACCAGTGCAGCAAAGGGTGTTGAAAGTAGCCGGGTACGTGTACAATCCTTCAATTATATCTCCTGGAGACAGAAAGAGAGTATTAAGAGCTACGATGAAGTTACCCAGGAGACGTAAAAAGCTTGCAGCACCTGGTATTTCTAGGAGGTCTCCCATCCAAGTACTGACCAGGCCCTGCCCCGTTTAGCTTCCGAGATCTGACGAGATCGGGCGCATTCAGGATGGTGTGGCCGCAAGCCGAGATGCCTGGCTGCATGATGTCTCTTAAAGGTTGGCGGGTATTGACGGAACTTCCAGGAAAAAAAAAAAAATAAAAAATAGAAAAATGGAGGGAAAAATATCAGTGCTGGAAAGGGTGTTGAAAGTAGCCGGGTACGTGTACAATTCTTCAATTATATCTCCTGCAGACTGAAAGAGAGTATTAAGAGCTACGATAAAGTTTCCCAGGAGACGAAAAAGCTAGCAGCACCTGGTATTTCCAGGAGGTCACCCATCCAAGTACTGACCAGGACCTGCCCCGTTTAGCTTCCGAGATCTGATGAGATTGGGCGCGTTCAGGACGGTGTGGCCGCAAGCCAAGAGGCCTGGCTGCATGATGTCTCTTAAAGGCTGACGGGTATTGACGGAACTTCCAGCAAAAAAAAAATGGATAAAGAAAAATGGAGGGAAAAATATCAGTGCAGCAATGGGTGTTGAAAGTAGCCGGGTACGTGTACAATACTTCAATTATATCTCCTCCAGACAGAAAGAGAGTATTAAGAGCTACGATGAACTCACCTAAAGGATTATTAGGAACACCATACTAATACTGTGTTTGACCCCCTTTCGCCTTCAGAACTGCTTTAATTCTACGTGGCATTGCTTCAACAAGGTGCTGAAAGCATTCTTTAGAAATGTTGGCCCATATTGATAGGATAGCATCTTGCAGTTGATGGAGATTTGTGGGATGCACATCCAGGGCACGAAGCTCCCGTTCCACCACATCCCAAAGATGCTCCATTGGGTTGAGATCTGGTGACTGTGGGGGCCAGTTTAGTACAGTGAACTCATTGTCATGTTCAAGAAACCAATTTGAAATGATTCGACCTTTGTGACATGGTGCATTATCCTGCTGGAAGTAGCCATCAGAGGATGGGTACATGGTGGTCATAAAGGGATGGACATGGTCAGAAACAATGCTCAGGTAGGCCGTAGCATTTAAACGATGCCCAATTGGTACTAAGGGGCCTAAAGTGTGCCAAGAAGACATCCCCCACACCATTACACCACCACCACCAGCCTGCACAGTGGTAACAAGACATGATGGATCCATGTTCTCATTCTGTTTACGCCAAATTCTGACTCTACCATCTGAATGTCTCACCTCTTTTTCCTATTTGTAGTGGAGATGAGTGGTACCCGGTGGGGTCTTCTGCTGTTGTAGCCCATCCGCCTCAAGGTTGTACGTGTTGTGGCTTCACAAATGCTTTGCTGCATACCTCGTTTGTAACTAGTGGTTATTTCAGTCAAAGTTGCTCTTCTATCAGCTTGAATCAGTCGGCCCATTCTCCTCTGACCTCTTGCATCAACAAGGCATTTTCGCCCACAGGACTGCCGCATACTGGATGTTTTTCCCTTTTCACACCATTCTTTGTAAACCCTAGAAATGGTTGTGCGTGAAAATCCCAGTAACTGAGCAGATTGTGAAATACTCAGACCGGCCCGTCTGGCACCAACAACCATGCCACGCTCAAAATTGCTTAAATCACCTTTCATTCCCATTCAGACATTCAGTTTGGAGTTCAGGAGATTGTCTTGACCAGGACCACACCCCTAAATGCATTGAAGCAACTGCCATGTGATTGGTTGATTAGATAATTGCATTAATGAGAAATTGAACAGGTGTTCCTAATAATCCTTTAGGTGAGTGTATATGTATGTATGTGTATGTATGTCCAATTGCTTTGACAATACAAATGAAATGAATTGAGAGAGAGAGAGAGAGAGAGAGAGAGGAGAGAGAGAGAGAGAGAGAGAGAGAGAGAGAGAGAGAGAGAGAGGAATATGAGCTCCTAAATAACATTTGTTTTTATACATAAGCGGATTTAATTTGTGATTTACAAATGAATATATAGCACTATAAACATACACAGAAGACATGGAATAGAAATCCAGAAGAAAAAGTATTCAAAAAATAATAATTTTAAGAGAAACACAAAAAGAAGAAAGCAGAGAGACAGTTCAGGAAGAAAAGTCAGAAAAGAAAAGCTGAAGACAAGAATTGGAGGTAAGAGACAAATAATTAAACAAAAAAATATGTATTAATAAAATAAATAAGCATTCTCAGTAGTTGACTCAGCCAATGAAAATGCAGAGCTCCGATTTGAATAGAGTGACAGTAGGAGAGAGCCCAACTGCCACTGAGACTGATAGAAATCTATCGAACAGCAGTCTGACTGCAGAGCTGCCTTTTGAAATCCGATACCCTGAAGACATTCGCTCTGCACAGGCTAAGAAGGACTACAAACAAGCTGTGATGAGAGCATCTCCTGAGACCCTCATCCTAGACTACACCGGTAAAGGAGAAAACAGGGTCAAGAACAATCTACTGTTCTACACCGCCTTTCACAAAACCCTGTGCCAGACATACCCCAATAACAACAAGAGGGGCATTAGCAGAGGCAGGCAGATCTCAGTGCTGGTAGAGAAAGACACAGACAGTGTGATGCTCACTTTTAATGTATACCACAACGGGACCATCATGGTGCAGGGCAGCGAGAGCAGCCTGGACCAATTAGCTCTCGGCTTCCACACCTCAAAGCAGCAGACTGAGGTAGAGAAACAAGAGCCAGAGCCGGCCACCCTGCAGTCTGCCCCCAGCCACACGGAGCCAGACAGTGCCCCATCTCCCACAGACTGCCCCCCTGTCTCCCCAAAACTCTCTAGCAACATTAAAACACTAAAGGAATGCCTATCAGTGCTGGAGCTGGAGTTTGCGGAGTTCAGGGAGCAGACCTTGAGCACCCTGGCCCAGACCTCCTTGTGTGATCAGCTCCGGGATGAGATGCACAGACTAAAGATGCAGCACAAGGCTGAGATCCATGAGCTGAGAGCAGCAGTGAGAGACCTGGAGGAGCAGAGCCAAACCCTGAGGACGGAGCTGCGCAGAGCGAGGGAGGAGCTGACCTGGACACCCCAGCACAGCTAGCTGAGGAGCCTGCAGAGCCAGCTGGAGGAGCTAAGAGAGGAGCTACACATCACTGGAGCACAGAGACTGCACTGCACTGACCCCACAACACCTCCAACCCCTGACGCACCCACTGATCCACCCACACTCCCCACCACTCCTGACACACCCACTATCACCAGACCTGCCACTAATACACAACCCCCTGAAACGCCACTCCCCCAAAACACACCCGCTGCCCCCACCACTCCCGACGCAAACCCGGAGTGGCAGGTCAACGCAGAGGTGGTCATTCTGAGCGAATCCAATGGGAAGTTCCTGGTTGAGAGGCGCCTCTTCCCTGGGCGAAAAGTGAAAAAGCTTTGGTGCTCCACAGCACAGAGAGCCCTGGAGCTGCTCTCCAAGAGGAGGCTTTGCCAAGTCAAACACATCCTCATCCACACCGGCACTAACGACCTGAGTGCCCGCAGGGGCGATGTGGCCTCAGCCCTGAGACAGGTAGCAACGAAAGCCACAGAGGAATTCCCAACTGCCAAAATTTCCATCTCCACACTGCTGCCCCGCACAGACGTGCCTCTGCACATCATCCAGGCCATCAACGCAGAAGTGTCCCGAAGATGTGCCCTCCTCCCCAACGTCCACCTGGCACACCACTGAGACATCCAGCCACATCACCTGTATGACCACGTCCACCTCAACAAGACGGGTGTGAGGATCATCTCAAAGGTCCTCAAGGACACAACCCTGGGCCGAAACCCCACACACCCCCACCTCGAGACCAGGAGCAAACCCCCCAGCCCCCGGCCACATCCCCAGCCACCGGCTCCACCCCAGCCCCAGCCCCTGAGACCCCGCGGCCCCATTCCCCACCCCCCCATCCCCAGAGGGCCCGTCCAGCACAGCAGAGCGGACAGCCGGGGACCAGCACAGCCACACAGCCACGCAGCAGCGGCTTCCAGAGCCTGGAGGCCCGATGCTGCCCAGCTGGCCCAGATAAGGCAACTCCTCAGTGTCATCTGTTCCACACTGCTGAGTTAACTGAGCCTCAACACACATATATATGGTTGTGGAGATGGAGAGTAAGAAAAAATGTGATTTAATTATTCTGATATTTTGATGCAAACATAAAATCTTTGAGTGATTATTATGTATATCCATATATAATTATTAATAGTAATATAATATCAGTTGTAGACCACAAATTAAACTTTCTTATGTAGAAGAGACAAGTATAATAAAATATATTAACATGTCCTTTAAAATAAGCAGTTGGAATATGCAGGGTTTACGCTCCTCAACTTTTGGAATGAAGAGCACAGGCCCTGAACTGATCAACACTGTAAATAGTTCAGATGTTTTCATTCTTGTAGAGACTTGGTGCTGTGCAGATATGTCTATACACTGGATGGATACAATGGATACAGGGAGCTGATTGTGCCCTCCTATATAAAACCCAAAGTCAGGTGTGGCAGGGCCTCGTGGGGGATTATCGTGTGGTACAGGGAGGAGCTCCGAGCAGCCCTATGCCCAGTACAGAGAGGAGACACACACCTGTGGATGAAAATCAGAAAAGACACCCTACAAAATAACACAGATATATACCTATGTGCAATTTATATGCCACCCGCAGACTCCCCCTACTATAATGAGGAAGGCTTTCATGAGCTTCAAAACGAAATCTGCCACTTCCAGACCCTGGGCTCTGTACTGCTGTGTGGCGATCTCAATGCCAGGACTGGCAGAGAGATGGACTACATCAATACAGAGGGGAACACACACCTGTTCGGAGACTCCCCGCTGTGCCACACACACACCTCCACACTGACACAGCCACGACAGCGTGGTAAACAAGAGCAGGAAGCAGGTAGTGCGCCTATGTAAAAGCCTGGGTCTATATATCATCAATGGCAGGACCAGGGGGTACTCTCTGGGGAGATTCACATACTGCTCGGCTCTGGGCAGCAGTGTGGTGGACTACGCCATAACTGACCTGGACCCACAAGCCAACAATGCGTTTATAGTCAGACAACAATCTCCACTATCAGACCACAGCCAAATAACACTTTACCTAAAAAGATCAGCGCAGCCACAAGTCAGAGCCAAACTTCCCACAAAACTGGTCTCCCTGCCACCCAGTTAGAGATGGTCAGAGCCCAGCACAGAGAACTACACAAGAGCCCTGAATAGTGATGAGATTGAAAACATGTTAGACAGATATCAATCCTCACACTATCAAATAAACCAAAACGGAATAAACTCAGCCACCAAAACACTGAATGAAATATTTGAGAGACTGGCTTTAAAATCAAACATTAAAACAATTAAAAACCAAAATATGAAATCGTCTAAAAGAAAAAAAGAACAGTGGTGTGACCAGGAGTGTGAAACTTCTAGGAAACACCTGAGACATCTCTCCAACACTAAACACAGAGAGCCCGACAACCAGGAGGCTCGCCTCAGCTACTGCCAGGCCCTGCGGCACTACAAGCAACTCCTCAGTAAGAAAAAAGACCACTATATGGGCAGAATAAATACCCCAAAAACAAAAAATGAAATACCAATTCAAAATGGAGAAATCTGGAAAACACACTTTGAAAAACTTTACCAAAATGTTGAAAACAATCCAAAGCCAGAACAGGTTAAAATATTAAAAAACCTAAATAAATTGGAAGAAATCATTAAGAATAACCAAAATCCCTTAGATAACCCATTTACAATATAGGAACTAAAACATCAACTCAAAATCCTCAAACCCAGGAAAGCCAGCGGCCCCGACAGCATCAGCCCTGAGATGCTGAAGCACAGCAGCCCGCAGCTGCAGGAGGCTCTGCTCAAACTCTTTAACCTGGTGCTGAGAGCCGGGTGTTTCCCTGAGGTCGGGAATCAAGGATTGATCACCCCGATTTTTAAAAGTGGAGACAAATTAGACCCCAATAACTACTGGGGCAGCTGTGTGAGCAGTAACCTGGGGAAGGTGTTCTGCAGTATCATCAACGCCCAGATACTGGCCTTCCTTACCAAGCACAGTGTCCTGAATAAGAGTCAGATTGGCTTCCTACCAAAACACCGCACAACCGATCATATTTACACTCTACACACCCTCATAAATAAATATACCCAAAACAATAAAGGAAAAATATTTGCCTGTTTTGTAGACTTTAGAAAGGCATTTGACTCAATCTGGCACAAGGGATTATTTTATAAACTTCTACAGAGTGGTGTAGGGGGTAAAGTTTATGACATCATTAAATCAATGTATTCTGAAAACAAATGCGGAGTTCAAATTGGCAACTCAAGAACAGAGTTCTTCACTCAGGGGCGGGGAGTGAGACAGGGCTGCAGTCTGAGTCCAACACTGTTCAACATCTACATCATCGAGTTGGCCACAGTGTTGGAGCAGTCTGACGCCCGCAGCCTAACTCTCCATGACACAGAGATCAAGTTCCTGCTCTATGCAGACGACCTGGTGCTGCTGTCGCCCACAGAGCAGGGGCTTCAGCAGAACCTGGCGCTGCTAGAGCAGTACTGTCAGAAATGGGCCCTGGCAGTCAATCTGGACAAGACCAGAGTTATGGTTTTCCAGAAAAAAGCCCCATCTCAGGGAAACAGGTACCGCTTCACTCTGGGCAGCACTGGATTAGAGCACTGCACCAGATACAACTACCTTGGCCTGACCATCAGTGCGTTAGGGAGCTTCAGCCTGGCTATAAACGCATTAAAAGACAAGGCACGCCGGGCATTTTATGCCATAAAGACACAATTTGGGAAAACAACAATACCAATAACTATTTGGATTAAAATATTAAACTCCATCATCCAACCAATCCTGCTATATGGGAGCGAAGTGTGGGGTCCCCTCATGAACCTCAATAACAACAATTGGGACAAAAGCCCCATGGAAATATTCCACCTAGAATTTAATAAAAACATCTTACACGTACACAGAAACGCCCCCACGGCTCTGAGGCTCACAGAGCCCGAACACACAATGACCAAAACAACAACAATTGGGAAAATTGACATGTACCTGAAAAGCAAATACACAAAAGATTAGAGACACGAATTAGAATTACAAAACAAATTGGAATGCTACCGGGCCCTGAATAGAAACATTACATTGGCTGAATACTTAAAAATCCAAAATATAAAAGAGAGACAAAATCTAACTAAATACAGGCTCAGTGACCACAGCCTCGCCATTGAAAAAGGCCGCTACAGAAAATTCTGGGTTGCCAGAGAAGAGCGGCTGTGCAGCCAGTGTGACCTAGGGGAGGTCGAAACACAGGCGCATTTCCTGCTGTCCTGCCCTAAATACACAAAAATCAGGGAGACATACTTTAAAATATTAAAAATGCATATCCCTGAGTTCAGCATGATCCCCGATTGCTGCAAACTCCCCGTCCTGCTGGGAGAGGAGGAGCGCACTGCCTTCTTAGCAGCGCAATATGTATCCACCTGCCACAGCCTGCGAGACAGTGTGTAGACACCAGCCTGTGGCACTCCATTTGCAAAACAAAATAAAAACAGTGATTTTTCTGATGTCATGACACAAATTTTGATACAAACAACAAATATGGTTTATATCCTACTTAATTTTATTTCAATGTGTACTATATTTGTTCCACTGAATCTTGTATTGCAATGTTTTGTCTTGATTGATAGAACATTTGTATCTGCTTTGGCAATATTGTGATAGATCATGCCAATAAAGAACCTTTGAATTGAATTGAAATGAATTGACAGACAGACAGACACACGCACACACACACACACACACACACACACACACACACAGAGCCAGCCAGCCAGACAGCCAGCCAGCTCAGCCATGACATCACGAGCCTCTCTCAGCTGACTGCTATGACATCACAGAGCACGTACATTCCATTGCTTGCCGTCTGTCAACCACTCAGTCACTGCCAGCCAGACTGGCTGGCTGGCTGGATGGGGGGGCTGCTTGCTGCTGCTGCGTATCTTAGCAAGCTAATTTGCCTGACCGGCCTTCCTACTCCTATGCCCAAATGCCCACCTAAGCCTCGTTTGTAATGCATGTCATTGTATTTCAAAAAGGAATCTGGAAATAGTAAACCTATTTTCTTTATTTGAATGTATTAAAGATCACATTTTATTACATTTTCTTTTTCTGTACTTCATTACATTATATTGAGATTCATAATTCTATTATTTATTTTCCGTATGTATGTATGTATGTATTATTGTATGGAAGGAAAGTTAGAAATGATTTTCTCAAACCTGTTTTTCTCTCTTGTATACTTAAGAAAGATAAGGTCAAGCTAGAAGGTCAGGAGGCCATAAGGTAGTTTGATTTCTGTTTGTTATTTACGATGAGAACCTTGGAGACAATGTCAAACGGTATGACCTACGTGCCTGTTCCTTAAAACCATGTGTAGATCTATGAACTCTGTTCTATAATGAAATATGTTCTGCTTAGTTAGCCTTTAAGATAACATAGTAATGATTTTCTAGCATGTATGTATGTATGTATGTATGTCCAATTGCTTTGACAATGAATTGAATTGAGAGGGAGAGAGAGAGAGAGAGAGAGAGAGAGACAGACAGACTGACAAACACAAACAGACACACACACACACACACACACACACACACACACACACAGACACACACACAGCCAGCCAGCCAGCTCAGCGATGACATCACAAGCCTCTCTCAGCTGACTGCTATGACATCACAGAGCATAAACATTCCATTGCTTGCCGTCTGTCAACCACTCAGTCACTGCCAGCCAGACTGGCTGGCTGGCTGGATGGGGGGGCTGCTTGCTGCTGCTGTGTACCTTAGCAAGCTTATTTGCTTGACCGGCCTTCCTACTCCTCTGCCCACATGCCCACCTATGCCCGATCTGCTGTTCACCTGGATCACAGCTCCGCCCCAACAAGGCAGATCCTCCCAAAAATGGTACAAACTGATCCACGTTCCCCTCCACAGAAAGCTTTAGCCCAAAATAAGGGACACATTCTGCCCAATATGTCAGCGCCAACCACAGCCTGAGGGACACAGTGACACACGAGCACCGGCTGTAAATATAATGTAAATACTCGTTTGTAATGCATGTCATTGTATTTCAAAAAAGGAATCTGGAAATGGTATACCTATTTTCTTTATTTGTATGTATTAAAGATCACATTTTATTACATTTTCTTTTTCTGTACTTCATTACATCTTATTGTGATTCATAATTCTATTATTTATTTTCCGTGTATATGTATGTATGTATGTATTGTGACAAACCAAGGGGCAGGGTCATACATGGCAGATATGTCAGGCCAGGTCTGCTGCAAGGTGTGTACTCTAGGGTAGAATACCGACCCTAGGCAACTACACTCCCCAGAAACCCTCAGGCAGCCATTCTAGCACCTAATGTGGTCACTTGGTGTTACTTCCTCAATTATTCACCAGGTATATAAGGCGGGCCTGAGAGAGAGAGAAGTGAGAGACAATAGGGTGAGTTATCTGGAAAACAGAGGTAGCTCATAAGGAGAAAGCCAAGACTTATTTATTCCAGACTTTGTTTAAAATAGAATGATTATGTAAGATTAGTTACAACTCCAGTGTGAGTTAGGTTTTGTTTTCAGATTTGTTTTGTTTGAAGTAAACATACAGGCACAGCCCTGTATTTGCAACCTCCTCCCTGGGTCATGACTGGTTTTTACTCCTAAGAAGATCACAGAGAAGACCCGCACATGTGTACAGCCAAGGCGTTTTGTCACATTTGGTGTAGAATGCGGGCAGCACCTCATGAAACCCAGACTGGCTGAGTGAATTTTTTTATCCAAAAAAAAAAAAACTACAGGCTGTAATAGCCCAACAGGAAGCGACCAGGGTGCAGCAGGTGGCTCACCAGGATGCTATGCGGATGCATCAGGAAGCACTGCAGGTCCAGCATGATACAAATAAAATGTTTAGAGAAGAGCAGGAAAAGGTGACTAAAGAGCTGAAAGAGAGTGTTGAAGCACTTGCAACCAGGATTGGGCCACAGGGGGCTGCAACCCATTCCACTCCCCGCACCAATCACTTTCTGCAGAAAATGACAAAACAGGACGATGTTGAGGCCTTCCTTATGACCTTTGAGAGGACAGCGGAGAGAGGGATGGCCAAAAGATTCCTGGGCAGGGCTTGTGGCACCTTATCTGGCAGGGGATGCACAGAAAGCGTACTTTGATCTGGAGCTGAAGGACGCCCAGGACTATGATAAATTGAAAGCGGAGATAATGACCCGATTGGGCGTGACCACCGCAGTGAGGGCACATCGGTTTCAGCAGTGGGCCTACCAACCAGGACAACCAATCCGAACGCAGATGTTTGATCTGATCCATCTGGCCAGGAAATGGCTACAGCCAGAGGTCCATTCATCAGCCGAGGTGGTGGAGGCCATAGTCCTTGACAACTACCAACGCTGTTTGCCCAAGGACGTTCGACGCTGGGTTGGCCAGAATGAGGTGCTGTCCGCTGACACCTTGGTGGCCATTGTAGAGCGGTTCTATACAGCCGGAGCAGCAGAGCATGTACCGGAGGTTAAAAACTCGTTCCCCAGGCCATGACGAACCAGCGGACCGGGTAAGATGGTTCCAAAGTTCTCTGGGAAACATGACGCGCTGGGTTGGAAGAAAAGAGCAAGACTGGGGGGGGCAAAGGTGGGGCCTAAAGCCGAGACTAAGGGTTATAGGGGGTCACCATCACAACCAATTGTCTGCTACAATTGTGACAAAGTAGGACATATTGCGGCCCACTGCCCAGGTAGAGAGGAACCAATGCAATGTAATGTGTGTGATATGGGGAAAGAGAAACCGGTATTTTATGCCTGCCCTGTTGGGACGGATGTTTTCATAGGCGGAGTACCTAATCCAAAACACATGTGTACAGTGATAGTCGATGAGAAAGAAGTGGCTGCTCTACTCGACTCTGGCAGTATGGTTACACTGGTCACAGAAAAATTAGTAGCGACCAACAAGCTGGATAGACATCAGGAGCTCAGTATCACATGCACACATGGTGACACACGCCCCTATCCCACAGCCCTTGTAAACATACAGACAGAGGCCGGGAAACTAGATTACGAAGTCGGTGTGGTACCCAACATGCCATATGATGTGATACTGGGACGATATTTTCCTAATTTTGGAAAACTAGATAGAAAACATAGTAAATTGGAAATGCACACTGAAAACTGTAAGCCAGAAGTTGCCTCGATCCCACAACTAGAGCTAAAAGTAGACCTGGTTCCAGTTGAGTCGACAGTGAAGGTTTTGGTTGGGGAAAATTAAACTGAAAACATAGGGGTGGAATGTAGTGACGTAGATGACCCTATGGAGGGTGAGGAACCCAGCACTAGCAGGGTGGGTGAGAATCCATTCATAGAGACCCCTGAAGCTGACAATGTAGAAGTGTCAGTGTTAGAGGGACTCCCCACTGATTTTGGCAGCGCACAGGTGCGAGATCTCACTCTACACTATGCTAAAGAAAATGTGAAGGTAGTAAATGGGACCCCTATGACTACTGCAGACCCGCCAACAGCTTATCCTTATTTTATGGTAAAAAATGACCTATTGTACCGTGTAAATAAGATAGGGGTGGACATTGTGGAGCAATTGCTAGTTCCCACCCCATTCAGACGAACAGTTCTCAATCTGGCACATGGGCATATCCTGGGGGGACATCTGGGGATGGACAAAACCAAGGATAGACTCCTGAGGAGGTTTTACTGGCCAGGCGTACATGCAGACGTGACAGAACATTGTAGCTCATGTCCTGAATGTCAACTACATGCTCCTAAACCAGCCTTCAGAAGCCCACTGGTCCCTTTGCCCATCATAGAGACCCCCTTTGCTAGGATAGCTATGGATGTGGTGGGACCTCTCCCGAAATCAGCCAGAGGGCATCAGTATATACTGGTTATTTTGGATTATGCCACCAGGTACCCAGAAGCCATTCCACTGCGGACCATGGCTTCAAAAGGTATTGCAAAAGAGCTAATGTTGATGTGTAGTAGGGTGGGGATACCGAGGGAGATATTAACAGATCAGGGCACACCCTTTATGTCTAAGGTTATGACCGATCTGTGTAAATTGTTGCAGGTTAAGCAGTTGAGAACATCAGTCTACCACCCACAAACAGATGGGTTGGTTGAGAGATTTAATAGGACCCTGAAGTCCATGCTAAGAAAGGTAATCGATAAGGATGGGAAAAATTGGGAATTCATGCTGCCCTACTTGATGTCTGCCATTAGGGAAGTCCCACAGGCTTCCCTGGGCTTTTCGCCTTTTGAACTGTTATATGGGAGGCACCCCAGGGGGATATTAGACATAGCCCGTGAAACGTGGGAACACGAGTCCACTCCTTTCCGGAGTGTAGTCGAGCACATCAATGCTATGCAAGAGAGAATAGCCACAGTCACTCCCATTGTGAGAGAGCACCTAAGGCAGGCACAGGAACACCAACAATTCGCCTATAATCGTCAGGCTACACTGAGGGTGTTCCAGCCTGGTGATAGGGTGTTGGTGTTGGTTCCCACTGTAGAATGTAAATTTCTGGCTACGTGGATGGGACCTTATGAGATTATAGAGCGAATACGGGAAGTGAACTATAAGGTTCAGCAACCCGGCCGCCGACCCCCAGAACAAATATATCATGTCAACTTAATAAAAGCCTGGAAGGACAGGGAAGTGTTGATGTTGACTTACCCCCCTCAGCCACTAGGGACACCGAAGGTGAATATTGCAGCTGCCTTGTCACCTGACCAGTTGAAGGAGGTGAACGACTTGATAATACGTAATAGGGAAGTTTTCTCAGGCATACCGGGGCGTACCCATTTAGTCTCTCACAACATTGTGTCTCTCCCAGGAAAGAAGGTAAATATGAGGCCTTACAGGGTACCAGAAGCTCGCAGGAACACTATTAGAAATGAGGTTAAGGAAATGCTGGAGGCAGGGGTTATTGAAGAATCCCACAGTGAGTGGTCCAGCCCTATAGTCATGGTTTCCAAACCTGATGGCTCCTGGAGATTCTGTAATGATTTTAGAAAGGTTAATGAAATTTCAAAGTTTGATGCATACCCAATGCCCCGAGTAGATGAATTGTTAGAGAATATTGGGAATGCTCGCTATATTTCAACTATTGACTTAGCCAAGGGCTACTGGCAGATTCCCTTGACCCCGGGTGCCAAAGAAAAAACAGCCTTTGCAACCCCAGATGGTCTGTTTCACTACACAGTGATGCCCTTTGGCCTGCATGGTGCTCCTGCCACCTTTCAAAGGTTGATGGACCACATACTTAGACCACACAGGACGTATGCGGCAGCATATTTAGATGATGTGGTCATTCACAGTCCAGATTGGGAATCACATTTGTCTCAGCTCCAAGCGGTATTGGATTCAATACATGCAGCAGGCCTGATGGCTAATCCAACCAAATGCAATTTGGGGTTGGAAGAGGCCAAATACTTGGGCTATACAGTAGGGAGGGGTATGGTGAAACCCCAAATATCCAAGGTTGAAGCCATAAACTCTTGGCCTAGGCCTGTCAATAAAAAGCAGGTTAGGGCATTTTTAGGGTTAACTGGGTATTACCGGAGGTTTATTCCCAACTATGCTACCTTAGCGGCCCCTCTGACTGATATGACTAAGGCTACAGAACCCAATATGGTTAGATGGGGTGATACAGCAAACCGGGCTTTCCGGAGCCTACAGGAGGCGCTCTGCCGCAACCCCGTTTTAATGGTACCTGACTTTCAGAAAGAATTTATAGTCCAGACGGACGCCTCTGAGGTGGGGATCGGAGTGGTTTTGTCCCAAAGAATGGGTGATCACGAACACCCGGTGTTGTTCCTTAGCAGAAAGTTGGAATCCAATGAAATAAATTATTTGGTAGTTGAAGAAGAATGTTTGGCAGTGAAGTGGGCTTTGGACAGTCTTCGATACTATTTGTTGGGCAGGCACTTCACCCTGATCACTGACCATGCCCCCCTCACTTGGATGCATCGTTCGAAAGACAGGAATGCCCGTGTGATGAGGTGGTTTTTGAGTCTCCAACATTTTCATTTCACCCTGCAGCACAGGCCAGGGAAGGCCATGGGGAATGTTGATGGGCTGTCCCGGGTGCATGCTTTTTTGCGGCTGTCGCTCGACCTATGGGGTCGCAGCTGGGGGGGAGGATGTGGGACAAACCAAGGGGCAGGGTCATACATGGCAGACATGTCAGGCCAGGTCTGCTGCAAGGTCTGCACTCTAGGGAAGAAAACCGACCCTAGACAACTACACTCCCCAGAAACCCTCAGGCAGCCTAATGTGGTCACTTGGTGCTACTTCCTCAATTATTCACCAAGTATATAAGGCGGAAAGATAGAGTCAAGCTAGAAGGTCAGGCCAGAAGCTAGTTTGATTTCTGTTTGTTATTTACGATGAGAACCTTGGAAACAATGTCAAACGGTATGACCTACGTGCCTGTTCCCTAAAACCATGTGTAGACCTATGGACTCTGTTCTATAATGATATATGTTCTGCTTAGTTAGCCTTTAAGATAACATAGTAATGACTTTCTAGCATGTATGCATGTATGTATGTATATATATATATATATATATGTATGTATGAATGTATGTATGTCCAATTGCTTTGACAATACAAATGAATTGAATTGAGAGGGAGAGAGAGAGAGAGAGAGAGAGAGAGAGAGAGAGAGACAGACAGACTGAAAAACAGACAAACAGACACACACACACACACACACACACACACAGACATACACACACACACACAGAGCCAGCCAGCCAGCCAGCTCAGCGATGACATCACGAGCCTCTCTCAGCTGACTGCTATGACATCACAGAGCACGTACATTCCGTTGCTTGCCGTCTGACAACCACTCAGTCACTGCCAGCCAGACTGGCTGGCTGGCTGGATGTGGGGGATGCTTGCTGCTGCTGCGTACCTTAGCAAGCTTATTTGCTTGACCGGCCTTCCAACTCCTCTGCCCACATGCCCACCTATGCCCGATCTGCTGTTCACCTGGTCACAGCTCCGCCCCAACAAGGCAGATTCTCCCAAAAATGGTACAAACTGATCCACGTTCCCCTCCACGGAAAGCTTTAGCCCAAAATAAGGGACAAATTCTGTAACAACATAATGGATGCCCACCCAACCTGTGACAAAACTGAGAAAAAAGAAAAACGCCAGTCCTCCTGGGGGAGGGACACACAGCCACCCTGGCTGCCCAATATGTCAGCGCCTACCACAGCCTGAGGAACACAGTGACACACGAGCACCGGCTGTAAATATAATGTAAATACTTGTTTGTTATGCATGTCATTGTATTTCAAAAAAGGAATCTGGAAATAGTAAACCTATTTTCTTTATCTGTATGTATTAAAGATCACATTTTTTTACATTTTCATTTTCTGTACTTCATTACATCTTATTGTGATTCATAATTCTATTATTTATTTTCCGTGTAGATGTATGTATGTATGTATGTATGTATGTATATGTATGTATGTCCAATTGCTTTGACAATACAAATGAATTGAATTGAGAGGGAGAGAGAGAAAGAGAGAGAGAGAGAGAGAGAGAGAGGAATATGAGCTCCTAAAAAACATTTGTTTTTATACATAAGCGGATTTAATTTGTCATTTACAAATGAATATATAGCACTATAAACATACACAGAAGACATGGAATAGAAATTCAGAAGAAAAAGTATTCAAAAAATAATAATTTTAAGAGAAACACAAAAAGAAGAAAGCAGAGAGACAGTTCAGGAAGAAAAGTCAGAAAAGAAAAGCTGAAGACAAGAATTGGAGGTAAGACCTTTCACCTATAGAGACAAATAATTAAACAAAAAAATATGTATTAATAAAATAAATAAGCATTCTCAGTAGTTGACTCAGCCAATGAAAATGCAGAGCTCCAATTTGAATAGAGTGACAGTAGGAGAGAGCCCAACTGCCACTGAGACTGATACAAATCTATCGAACAGCAGTCTGACTGCAGAGCTGCCTTTTGAAATCCGATACCCTGAAGACATTCGCTCTGCACAGGCTAAGAAGGACTACAAACAAGCTGTGATGAGAGCATCTCCTGAGACCCTCATCCTAGACTACACCGGTAAAGGAGAAAACAGGGTCAAGAACAATCTACTGTTCTACACCGCCTTTCACAAAACCCTGTGCCAGACATACCCCAATAACAACAAGAGGGGCATTAGCAGAGGCAGGCAGATCTCAGTGCTGGTAGAGAAAGACACAGACAGTGTGATGCTCACTTTTAATGTATACCACAACGGGACCATCATGGTGCAGGACAGCGAGAGCAGCCTGGACCAATTATCTCTCGGCTTCCACACCTCAAAGCAGCAGACTGAGGTAGAGAAACACGAGCCAGAGCCGGCCACCCTGCAGTCTGCCCCCAGCCACACGGAGCCAGACAGTGCCCCATCTCCCACAGACTGCCCCCCTGTCTCCCCAAAACTCTCCAGCAACATTAAAACACTAAAGGAATGCCTATCAGTGCTGGAGCTGAAGTTTGCGGAGTTCAGGGACTAAAGATGCACCACAAGGCTGAGATCCATAAGCTGAGAGCAGCAGTAAGAGACCAGGAGGAGCAGAGCCAAACCCTGAGGACGGAGCTGCACAGAGCGAGGGAGGAGCTGACCAGGACACCCCAGCACAGCCAGCTGAGGAGCCTGCAGAGCCAGCTGGAGAAGCTAAGAGAGGAGCACAGAGACTGCACTGCACTGACCCCACAACACCTACAACCCCTGACGCACCCACTGACGCACCCACTGATCCACCCACACTCCCCACCACTCCTGACACCCCCACTATCACCAGACCTGCCACTAATACACAAACCCCTGAAACGCCACTCCCCTAAAACACACCCGCTGCCCCCACCACTCCCGACGCAAAACCCGGAGTGGCAGGTCAACACAGAGGTGGTCATTCTGAGCGACTCCAATGGGAAGTTCCTGGATGAGAGGCGCCTCTTCCCTGGGCGAAAAGTGAAAAAGCTTTGGTGCCCGACAGCACAGAGAGCCCTGGAGCTGCTCTCCAAGAGGAGGCTGTGCCAGGTCAAATACATCCTCATCCACACTGGCACTAACGACCTGAGTGCCCGCAGGGGCGATGTGGCCTCAGCCCTGAGACAGGTGGCAAAGAAAGCCACAGAGGAATTCCAAACTGCCAAAATCACCATCTCCACACTGCTGCCCCGCACAGACGTGCCCCTGCACATCATCCAGGCCATCAACGCAGAAGTATCCCGAAGATGTGCCCTCCTCCCCAACGTCCACCTGGCACACCACTGAGACATCCAGCCACATCACCTGTATGACCACGTCCACCTCAACAAGACGGGTGTGAGGAAGGTCCGTTTTTAGTGTTTCTCTGAACACATCCAAGCTTACCTAGGCGCTACATATTATTTTCAATTACCCGTAATTCTGATCTGTATTTTGGCTTGTTAATAGAAGTTATTGAAGTTGGACTCCTAATTCAAAATAACCAATATGTATCTCAACGTAATTTACTGACAGACATCACTCTTTATCACTTTCACTTTTGAAGGAACTGCTTTGTATTCTGTGTATTGTTTTATTGTAGTGCTGCTTCCTTTCTTGGCCAGGTTTTACTTGCAAAAGTGATTTTATTCTCAATGTAAGCTCAAAGTCAAATAGTTTAAATAAGAAAACAATGTATTGAAATGAGAACATCATGAACCTGTGTAATTGTGCTGAAGGACAAGCACTGAAAGCAGAGAGAATTTTGTGTTTGGCATTGAATAGCCTTAAAGAAAACTATGCCGTTTTTGGAAACTTTCATATTTAAGTTGAATGTAGGCAAAAACATTCCAGTCACTCTGAAGAGAGAATACAGTTTACTGTTCGAATAAGTAGCCCCTGAATTGAAGATAAAAATCAAAAGTGCTGTTCGTAATTAGTTTACACTTTTACATCAGATGTCTTGTTTTTGCGTTCCAAATTGAGGAGTTGTGGCATATAATGTAAATGAAGTTACTTCACTAGTAGTGCGATTTCTACGTTGTGTATGTGTGTTTGTATATATGAACTCATACATTTTTTAAAGATTGTATTTGGAAAACAAATTCAGGTATAGCACGTGTCCCCCTTTTGAATGGGTTCTATATATAACATTTTAAAACGAATGGTTCTGTGTAGAACGCTATGTTTGGGGGTTCTTCATGTAACCCCTTTGAAGGGGTTCTACATAGAACCATAAAGGGATCCACCAGAGCGATTACTCGAGGAACCCTTTATGGTTCTGTGCAGAACAATTTCTTCTAAGAGTGTGGAGTGTCGCCACACAATTTCTCTCAGAGGGCTTTTGACCAATGGCAATCCAATCCTGAATGACGTCACCACTATCCTGTTGTACTTTATGGGAGAGATGTATTAAGTAGTTTATAATGAGAAGAATAACAATAATCACCTGTTTTTCATAGGTTTTGTATCCATGGTCTCCTTCATATTAGGAAAGGAAGTTGATCCATAGCCTACTCAGAGACAACTGAGAGTTGGTCTCTGAGCAGCAGCACAAAGGGGTCGAGTCTCTCAATGTCCGTGTGTTGGAGATATTCCACCATATTGGTCCCAGCCTTTAAAACAATGTTAAAGAAGATGTTAAAGATATTGTAGAAATATATTGCAGAAGAGCAGAACTACAATCACACTTTTTCAATGCTATTGCTGTTTTCTACCTCCCTGGTGAGGTACCAATGCGGGAAGTTTGAGAGAGTATTTCTAAAATGTGTATGATCCAATACACACAGTTATTTAAAAAGCTGACGTCTTGTACATGCTCACCAGAACCAAGCCTAATTAAATAACACATTTAATATTAAATAAGTACATGTGCAGTAGCCACTTGGACAATTACAGATCCCCAGGTCAAAACACAACAGAAAGACATGGAAGATCGTATTTTCAAATCACATCTGTGGCCCCCATAACTGTAATTTGGTATTAGTGGGTCAAAGGATTTATTTGGTTCAAGTGATAATAAGATCATATTTTGAAATGAAACACTACAGGATGTCATATTTAAAATGACTGTGAGTACCTTTCATTAGTGACGGTTCTGAGGGGGGCAGGGATTAGTTGAGTGTGCTAATTGGAGCTGTGAAGTGTGCAGAGAAAATACAAATGTTTTCTTTTAATATGAAAACAAAGAACTTTTTTTTAACACCGACCTGGGATTGTGTTTCTTTCCAAGTTTCCTTATTGTTTCTGAGAAGAGACTGTTCACTTGCAAAGTGAACTGGACCCGTGTGACTCGCAGGTAAGGAGAGCCCGTGTTGAACTAAGATGGCTACAGTGAGTTTTCCTGGACAAAGCTCGGGCAAAGGATAGCGCAGAGTGCACCTGCACCTGAGATTGTGTTGAGAAGCTTTGTGATAAGAGCAGGTAAAGAGGGAAAAGAAACACAAGTATTTTCTTTGTTTGAAGAACACATTTTGTTTTAACTGAAACGGGACTACAACTTTTGAAAGGGAAATAGTTGCTAGTGCACTGTATTTTTATTGAGTTTATTAGAAGAAAAAAGCTTATATTTTGGACAGAACGAACTCGTTTGGCATGCAACTAGCAGCAAACGATGTGAAGCAAACAAAACAGTTAGCAAGTTAGCAAGTTAGCAAGTTACAGTCTGTCCTAGGTCTGGGGGTGCTTATGGTTGTTTATGGGTTCCCTTACCTTAGCCAGTGTCATGTACGGGTGTCCGTACCTTACTGGAGTGTTTGTTTTTATTATAATATATATACATAAAATAATATATAATAATGTAATATTTCAGATAAATCGTCACAGTGAGTGACACCAGCATTATTGGTTTTTTGAGAAATAAAAAAACAGAATGTAGAGAAGAAAATGTTGGAAGGAAGTTGGGAGAAAGACTGGTCTCCGAAGGAGCACCGGGACTGGTGGAAGCAACAACAACCAGATAAGACAGAGAAAGGAATTGTGATATTGTGTCAGGTTGGTGAGAATCAAGAAAAGAAAATAACAGAAATGGAAGATCATCATAAACAGTAATGTGAATTGAGAGAAGAAGTTGTGAAAAATACGATAGAATTAATAGAACTACAAGGCAAATTAGAAGGGCAAGAAAAGTGGTCAGAAAAGGTGAAGGTGTAGGTGCGCGATGTGCTGCCGTGTTAGCAGCGCGTCGCGACACAGATCACTCCGAGGACGACAGGCCCGATTGGGATGATTTAGATCGCAAAGCATGGGAATATGAAAAAGGAGGTTTTGCTAGCGCTCCTCCCCCATATAATCCGGAATATAAATCAATCACTGATTTTGGTTATAATAATACATTGTATCCAGATCTGACCGCTCTGAAAACGGTCCCAGCTGCACCCATGCAAGTCAAAACTAGACAGAGTAAAGAGGAAGGTCAATCAATAGTCTATACGACTAAACCCATGTCCCCTTCTCCCCAGGAGAAAAAGAAATGATATGGGTGTCCCTCCCAAAATTAAAACCAAACCAGGGTAACACAACTTTTTGGGATATTCTAGATGAAAAGATGGTTATTCACCTCCTTCACCCGCACGATGTACACATCATCGTGAAGGCTAAATGTCCGCCCAACATTTGGATACAGTTACTACGAGAATATCAGACCGGGGAGTGGGCTAATGTAGCCTCTACAGATGAGGAGGAAATAACAGAACTTTTTCACAATGGATCAAGAAAACTGAGATAGTGAAATAATGAAATAATCGAGTGGGATTATTTGACATTTTATTCTAAATAATCATAAGCTTAAATAATAAGTTATAAGGGCTGTTTGAGACACTGCAGGGTCAATAAAACATGCCACAGATCGGATATCTGAATTATCTTTAGATATCAATGTGTATGTGCTTTGTGTGTTTATGAATATGTATAGTTTGAAGGTGATATAAGGTAAATGTCTATGTTTTGGCAATCATTTTAGAATTATATTTAAAAATGTAACAACAGATTTATCATATTCATGAGGATCTTTGGCTCTATACAGAGTGCCTCAAGCATCAGAAATCAGAAAGAAAGACTATTATAAGAAAAGTAATCCAAAATATACATTGAATAAACAGATGGATAATAATAGTAATACATAAATAGTCATGGTGTCTCCACAAGAAGAACCAGAATTTGTTTGTTAAACATCATGTTATGGACAAGCTCTGTCAAAAGTCAAATTCAAGGAAACGAAAGGCTAGAAGAGAGCCTGGTGCAGCCCTGACAGCCTGTGAAAGCAGGAGAATGTAAACAGTCTGGTGACATGTTACAGTCTTTCAGAAAATGTTTGGTTATTGGTGCCTAGCATATAATACCTGAAATGAAAGTCAAAGTAGACCATGGTTTTAAGATGAGTGATGTAGGAAAAGGGTAAGATACCGCAGAAGTATAAGATTACAACTATAGAATAAGTAAGCTCAAGTAATATAAAATGCTTTACAGGAGAAAAGTAAGAATGGAAAGGAAGAGTAAAAGAGAAGGTGTCCTAGGATTATGGGAATCATTATTGAGATCAATGGCCTATTGGCTAATATTTTGTTAGGTACATATATGACTTCAATAAACGAATAATGGAGTGACATCTGTATAAATATAAATAAAACATATTGATAAAAAAACCTGAATACATTTCTTGTAAGAAATTAAGAATAGGAGAAAGAATAGCTGTTAGAATGCAGAGCAATGTTAACCAAAGTTGAAGAGGGTTTGAGTAAGTTGACGAGGGTCTGAGTAAGTTGATAAGGCTTGGGAAGCAGGAAAAGGTGAGTTTGATGTGTGTGAGACAAATGTGCTGCCACTTTTAGCACAGAGAGCTTCTGATGGTGATTGAATGAAACGTGGGAAAATAAATAAACTTGATGTAGGATAAATGAATAAATAATTGAATGAGATATGAGCCGCAGAGACCTCCCACATTGGAAAGTGGACTACAGCAGATAATCCTCTCCTCTCCCAGGGCAGGGTGATTAAGTGGGGACGCGTGTGAAGAGTGCAGGTGGACCCAGGTGAGTTGTGAAAGAAAGAAGAAACAAAAATAATAAGGCACGCGTGCAAACAATCAAAATAATACTAAGTGAATAACAAATTAAACAATAAAGTGAAAGATAATCAACACACAAAATAATGGCAATATAGAACCAAACAAAATACACAAGCCATATTGCATAAAGTGAAGTGAAATATAAATATAATAAGTAATGGTGATTAAGGAGCTAATTAACACCGTCCGTGACATTTACATTGGTTGGGTGTGTGGATACCAGTAATAATTTTTGTTTTATTGAAATACAAAATAATTCTATTTTTCCGAAGTGCTGAACTTTAATACAGTCTAGAAAGATTAATATTTTTTGTCTTGGGCTATATTATTATTACCATAGTTTTTCTATTGTATAAGTATCTTGGAGTAGAGGCATAGGTGGGCATGTGGGCAGAGGAGTAGGAAGGCCGGTCAAGCAAATAAGCTTGCTAAGGTACGCAGCAGCAGCAAGCAGCCCCCACATCCAGCCAGCCAGCCAGTCTGGCTGGCAGTGACTGAGTGGTTGACAGACGGCAAGCAACGGAATGTACGTGCTCTGTGATGTCATAGCAGTCAGCTGAGAGAGGCTCGTGATGTCATCGCTGAGCTGGCTGGCTGGCTGGCTGGCTGGCGGGCTGGCTGGCTCTGTGTGTGTGTGTGTTTGTGTGTGTGTCTGTTTTTCTGTTTGTCAGTCTGTCTGTCTGTCTCTCTCTCTCTCTCTCTCCCTCTCAATTCATTTGTATTGTCAAAAGCAATTGGACATACATACATTCATACATATATATATATATATATATATATATATATATATATATATATACATGCATACATACATGCTAGAAAGTCATTACTATGTTATCTTAAAGGCTAACTAAGCAGAACATATATCATTATCGAACAGAGTTCATAGGTCTATACATGGTATTAGTGAACAGGCACGTAGGTCATTCTGTTTGACATTGTCTCCAAGGTTCTCATTGTAAATAACAAAGAGAAATCAAACTACCTTATGGCCTCCTGACCTTCTAGCTTGACCTTATCTTTCTTAAGTATACAAGAGAGAAAAACAGTTGTGAGAAAAGAATTTCTAACTTTCCTTCCACACATACATACATACATACATACATACATACATACATACAAACCAGAGGCATGCAAAAAAATATAAAGAGGAAGAAAATGTTGTATAGCACATACAAAAGGGATGGTGATGAAACAAAATACATAGAATATGTTGAGCTGCAAAGAGATCTTAAGAAAGGGATCAGGAAAGCAAAGAGGGAAATAGAAAGAAACATAGCTCTTGGAGCTACAACCAATGCAATGAGCTTTTTTCAAAATTACAACAGCAAGCGGTCAATTAAGGAGGAGGTGAAACAGATAAAGGGCAAAAATGGAGGTATCTTGGAAAACGAACAAGATGTGGCAAATATTCTAAATGAGTATTTCACAGAGGTTTTTACAAAAGAAAAAACAGATGACATGCCACAGGTTGACAATCAATCCAGTCAAACCCTAAGAGAGATCAGGATAAATGAGGAGGAGGTACTAAAGGGACTAGCAGAATTAAAATCAAACAAATCACCTGGGCCAGATGGGATATTTCCAACAGTACTTAAAGAAATGAGGGAAATTATGTATAGGCCGTTAACTCGATTATTTCAAATGACACTTAGAACAGGGGATGTTCCCACTGACTGGAAGACAGCAAATTTCATACCAATCCACAAGAAAGGGGACAAAACTGAGCCAGGAAATTACAGACCAATCAGTCTCACCTGCATCACCTGTAAAATGTTGGAAAAAATGATTAGACAGAAAATAGAGGAGCATCTCAATGAAAACCATATTCTTGGAGATAGTCAACATGGGTTTAGACGAGGCAGATCATGTCTTACTAACTTAATACATTTTTTTGAACATGCAACTGCAGCTGTAGATCACGTGAAAGCATATGATATGATATACTTAGATTTCCAAAAAGCTTTTGATAAGGTTCCACACCAAAGACTGATCCTCAAATTGGAAGCTGTAGGCATTCAGGGTCATGTAAGTAGATGGATTATGAACTGGTTGATGTATAGGAAACAGATTAGAGGAGTCACTTCTAACTGGAGTGAGGTTGTTAGTGGAGTTCCACAGGGATCAGTACTAGGGCCTTTGCTTTTTCTAATCTATATTAATGATCTGGACTCTGGGATACTTAGCAACCTTGTCAAATTTGCAGATGATACTAAAATAGGTGGCTTAGCACATACAATCTTGGCAGCACATGCTATTCAGAGGAACTTAGATAAATTCAGTTGTGGGCTGACACCTGGCAAATGAAATTCAATGTGGACAAGTGCAAGGTAATACATGCAGTAAAACAAAAATGTCCACTATAATTACACTATGGGAGGTATAGATCTAGATGAAGTAATGCATGAGAAAGACCTAGGAATCTATGTGGATTCACTTTCTCCATCCAAACAATGTGGGGAAGCAATACAAAAGGCATACAGAATGCTAGGGTATATCGTCAAAAGTGTAGAATTTAAGTAATGTTAAGACTGTACAATGCGCTAGACCTCATCTGGAATACTGTGTACAGTTCTGGGCACCACACTTCAAGAAGGATATTGCTGCTTTAGAGACAGTTCAGAGGAGAGCAACCAGACTTATTCCAGGTCTGAAGGGAAAGTCCTACTCGGAGAGACTGAGGGAACTGAACCTTTTCACCCTGGAACAGAGGAGATTACGTGGGGACTTGATCCAAGTCTTCAAAATCATGAAAGGTTCCTCAAACCAGAGGAGCTTTTCCAGATCAGCAGGGACACACGCACCAGGGGACAACAAATGGAAATTGGGCTTCAAGGCATTCAAGATGGAAAGTGGTAGAAGCTGAAAGTTTGAGAACATTTAAAAATAGACTGGATAGGATCCATGGATCACTTAGATATTAATGGACACCAAACGAGCATGATGGGTCTTATATTCTTATGTTCTTATGAATGTTCCCTAAGCATGTTTCAAATGTTCCCTAATTTATGTTACAAATGTGCCTTAGCACCTCTCTCTCTCTCTCTCTCTCTCTCTCTCTCTGTCTCAATTCAGGATTTAGCATTTCCTCTCCATTTTGATAAGTATCCTTAATCATTTCTGCAAAATACTTCTATGATACCTATGTATGTTTTTTACTTGTACTATATTATACTATCAAGTATCAGTGTACACATACAATGTGACCTGTTACATTAATACAGAGGCCACGGAAGGCCAGATCAGTAATAGCCACTGTCCCCTGATATTACACTTTTTTACAATCACTTTGGCACTCATTTCAGAACCTTGATGTCATTTTTCAAAACTCTAGACACTAAACTCACACCCGATGATCAAAATGCACATTTTTCAATTGCTTGGATACAATACACATCAACCTCAGATCATTTGTTCATTGAACTAAAATGATACAACTTAACGTCAAAGTATTACCATTTCAAAATGCAATTCACACATTACATCTGAGATCACTGTCTATTCATTTCATTACAAAGATCTAACTATCAATTGATACAGCTGCTCAAAATGATAAGTGACTGTTGCATTACTCTTAATTCATAGTTTTATGGAAACTGACGAACAGTATTCCATGTTTCGATCATGAAAGTTTCAGGATAATGAGATCCATTGACACCAATAACCGAGGAGCATGAACCAGTTGAACTACATTATCTATGGATGTAATATTTCATCATCATTCATCATCATGTAGCACTTTTCCACACCATGTTTTCAGTGTGGAAGGAAAGTTAGAAATTCTTTCTCTAATACCTGTTTTTCTCTCTTGTATACTTAAGAAAGATAAGGTCAAGCTAGAAGGTCAGGCCAGAAGGTAGTTTGATTTCTGCTTGTTATTTACGATGAGAATCTTGGAGACAATGTCAAACAGTATGATTGAAGTGCCTGCTCCCTAATCCATGTGTTGATCTATGAACTCTGTCCTATAATGATATAAATTCTGCTTAGCTAACTTTTAAGATAACATAGTAATGACTTTCTGATTATAACCAGCTCTTTGATTTTTGTGTATAAAAGCTCTGACTGTTAAAATGAAGGCAGAGCGACTTTGGGATCTTCTTGAGTCACTGTTCCTCTCCACGCTGCGTGTATTAAAGGCATTGCAACTAACGCTCCAACCTGGTTGAAGATGATTGTTCTTCCACATCAGATTTGACATTACTGTACGTATGCAGGCCCTTGTAATTGCTATTCCAATACTGCCAACTGGTTATTGATGATTGATTTCACATTGTGGTACGAGTATCGAGTGAAATGAGTGCTATCCACCCGAGCAACACAGTGATAACATGGAGCCGGCAGGTCATCCAGGTCACAATAGAGGTCAAGCAGTGGGAGGAGGAAGACGTGGTGGTCAAAGGAATGGAAGGGGACATGCACCCCTTCTGAGAGGTGGTCGTGGGCCTCGTCATAGAGGAGGGCTTAGGCCTCACCAGAGAGGCAGCCATGGGCCTCATTTGAGAGGTGTTGGGGGAACGTGGTAGAGGACAAGGCCACGGACCAGACAGCGGCAGCAACAGCAAATAGTGTCCAGTGAAATCCGAGAAATAGTTGTAGAACATGTTGTAAATCATGGCATGACCATGACTGAGGCAGCTACAATGATTCAATCAAACCTCAGAATCAACTCAGGATCAACTGTGGCCTCAATCATCAGAAATGTCCGTACTGAGAAGCGGCAAGTCTTCAGCATGCACTAAACATTAGGCTACTCTCAATTGTCAAATGACTGTATACTGCATACCAATGTGTAGCACAGAGTATAGTGTGCCTTTTGAAAGAAATGCAGACAGAGTGAAGCAGCTGATGACTGAGTATGTTCAGGTATGTTCAGTTTCAAGATGCCTCTTGTGAAAAATGGTTGTGAGAACCTGAACCTGAACACAGGGCTGATGGAAATTTAGAAGTACAGTAATCAATCCTTTGTTTTGCTTTTTACACTAAGCCAGGTGAGGAACACTGCAGTTGACATTTTACTGTAGTTTTGTTCGTTTTTGTAGCTAATTATTTTTGCATGGATTCAAAGAAACCTATGGTGTGATTTGATTGTATTGCATCAATACATTTCAGATTTTGTTCAATGATTCCACTGTGTCTGTAGTATTCTCTCTACTAGTCCTTTTACAGTGATGTATTTATGTGTAGTACCATAATGAAACATGTATCACATATTTTGTACTACAATATTTAATGATTGTACGAACAACTACACAGTGAAACTATCGGTATCTTCTGTGTTACTATGTTACTATGGTATTTCATGATAAATGAGTTATTTGAACCAACAAGTCTGCAAGTGCTAGGTTTCTATAAAGATATGAATGCACAATGCAATGTTTTGAACATTGGACAGCCTGTGTTACAAGTGATGACCGTTTTGAGTTTTGTGTCTAGAGTTTTGAAAAATGACATCAAGGTTCTGAAATTAGTGACAAAGTGATTGTAAAAAACTGTATATTCATCCTATTTAATGTGCTCTTTTAAAATGTACTTTTCTTTTTTATGTTGCCATTTCTGTTCTACCAATGTTTCAGTTGTTAGCCAAAGATTGACAGAGTACATCTCATACACACAGGCCAGACAGCAAAGATTTCTTTTTGAAATTCAATTACAAATGCTGCATGAACTCATCAATACGATTAGAGCTCCTGAAAGCAATATAACTAACTCACTCTACAGCATCTCATTAGCAGTGAAAAGAAACCAAGAAAGTTGGGACAGTCGACTGTTTACCACTATGTAACATCACCTTTTCTTTTAATAACACTTATTAAGCACTTGGGCACTGAAGACACCACTTGGTTAAGTTTAGCAAGCGGGATTTTCCCCCATTCATCCATTATGCATTTCCTCAGCTGCGCAACTGCACAGGGCCTTCATTGTCTTAATTTGCACTTCATAGTGCGCCACACATTCTCAATTCGGAGACAGGTCAGGACTGCAGGCAGGCCATGCTAGCACCCGCACTCTCTGCCTATGCAACCATGCGCTTGAAATCTGGGCAGAATGTGGTTTGGCGTTATCCTGCTGAAAAATGCAGGTACGTCCCTGGAAAAGATGATGTCTGGATGGCAGCATATGTTGCTCCAAAATGTGTACATCTCTTTCTGCAAAAATGGTGCCCTCACAGATGTGCGAGTTACATGACAGACACTCATACACACTGTCACACCCATACACACACAAACACACACTTTCACAGACAGACACACGCACACACACACACACACACACACACTTTCACAGACAGACAGACAGACACACACACTTTCACACACAATCACTTTCACAGACAGACACACACACACACTTTCACACAGAGACAGACACACACACACTTACATACATACATACATACATACATACAGTGAGGGAAAAAAGTATTTGATCCCCTGCTGATTTTGTACGTTTGCCCACTGACAAAGAAATGATCAGTCTATAATTTTAATGGTAGGTGTATTTTAGCAGTGAGAGACAGAATAACAACAAGAAAATCCAGAAAAACGCATTTCAAAAAAGTTATAAATTGATTTGCATGTTAATGAGGGAAATAAGTATTTGATCCCCTATCAATCAGCAAGATTTCTGGCTCCCAGGTGTCTTTCATACAGGTAACGAGCTGAGATTAGGAGCACTCTCTTAAAGGGAGTGCTCCTAATCTCAGCTCGTTACCTGTATAAAAGACACTTGTCCACAGAAGCAATCAATCAATCAGATTCCAAACTCTCCACCATGGCCAAAGAGCTGTCCAAGGATGTCAGGGACAAGATTGTAGACCTACACAAGACTGGAATGGGCTACAAGACCATCACCAAGCAGCTTGGTGAGAAGGTGACAACAGTTGGTGCGATTATTCGCAAATGGAAGAAACACAAAATAACTGTCAGTCTCCCTCAGTCTGGGGCTCCATGCAAGATCTCACCTCGTGGAGTTTCAATGATCATGAGAACGGTGAGGAATCAGCCCAGAACTACATGGGAGGATCTTGTTAATGATCTCAAGGTAGCTGGGACCATAGTCACCAAGAAAACAATTGGTAACACACTATGCCGTGAAGGACTGAAATCCTGCAGCGCCCGCAAGGTCCCCCTGCTCAAGAAAGCACATGTACAGACCCGTCTGAAGTTTGCCAATGAACATCTGAATGATTCAGAGGAGAACTGGGTGAAAGTGGTCTCAGATGAGACCAAAATCAAGCTCTTTGCCATCAACTCAACTCGCCGTGTTTGGAGGAGGAGGAATGACCCCAAGAACACCATTCCCACCATCAAACATGGAGGTGGAAACATTATGCTTTGGGGCTGTTTTTCTGCTAAGGGGACAGGACAACTGCACCGCATCAAAGGGACGATGGACGGGGCCATGTACCGTCAAATCATGGGTGAGAACCCTAAGCCAGGGCATTGAAAATGGGTCAAATACTTATTTCCCTCATTAACATGCAAATCAATTTTATAACTTTTTTGAAATGCATTTTTCTGGATTTTCTTGTTGTTATTCTGTCTCTCACTGCTAAAATACACCTACCATTAAAATTATAGACTGATCATTTCTTTGTCAGTGGGCAAACGTACAAAATCAGCAGGGGATCAATTACTTTTTTCCCCCACTGTACATACATATATATGGAAAAGAAACATTACAAGTATAAATCACAATAAGATGTAATAAAGTACAGATAAACAAAATGTAATAAAATGTGATCTGTTTGAAAATGCAGGGACGTCACTGGAAAAGATGATGTCTGGATGGCAGCATATGTTGCTCCAAAATGTGTACATCTCTTCTGCAAAAATGGTGCCCTCACAGATGTGCGAGTTACATGACAGACAGACAGACAGACACTCACACACACTGTCACACCCACACACACACTTTCACAGAGAGACATATACACACACACACACACACACACACACACACTATCACACAGAGACAGGCACACACACGTACAGACACACACACTAACTTTCACACAGAGACAGACACACACACACACACACACACACATACATACATACATATGGAAAAGAAACAATACTTTTATAAATCACAATAAGATGTAATAAAGTACAGAAAAACTAAATGTAAGAAAATGTGATCTTTAATACACACAAATATGTATGGCTGGTCGGATGCGTCTTGGACTCGGGTTCCTCTTCATTACGTATAACGCTTTTGCCTTTTGCTAAAGCTTTCCGTGGAGGGGATCGTGGGTGAGTTTGTACCATTCTTGGGGGGCTCTGCCTTGTTGGGGCGGAGCTGTGATCCAGGTGAACAGCAGATCGGGCATAGGTGGGCATGTGGGCAGAGGAGTAGGAAGGCCGGTCAAGCAAATAAGCTTGCTAAGGTACGCAGCAGCAGCAAGCAGCCCCCCCATCCAGCCAGCCAGCCAGTCTGGCTGGCAGTGACTGAGTGGTTGACAGACGGCAAGCAACGGAATGTACGTGCTCTGTGATGTCATAGCAGTCAGCTGAGAGAGGCTCGTGATGTCATCGCTGAGCTGGCTGGCTGGCTGGCTCTGTGTGTGTGTGTGTCTGTGTCTGTCTGTTTTTCTGTTTGTCAGTCTGTCTGTCTGTCTCTCTCTCTCTCTCTCTCTCTCTCTCAATTCAATTCATTTGTATTGTCAAAGCAATTGGACATACATACACACATACATACATATATGTAGCGTAAGGTACACTTATACATTTCAATTAAAGAAGTGAATTCATAGTATCACCTTATCACGAATCCTGGAGTCTTGTAGAACTCAATTTCTGTAATAATTGGACGCAGACACCAATTCCAAAGATATAAATTGTCAAATTTATTTAAAAACAAAGACTAAATGTAGCACTACACTAATTATACAAAAGGGAAAAACTAATTAAAATTCAACTCTAGATCAACAAATCAAAGACAAATCACTTCCGTGACCAAATCAAAGACCATGGGATCCCATAGGATAACACACAAATCGTTAAACAAAAAAGGTTATAAACACATTGACTACAATACCGGTTAGTAATTCTAGGAATCACTAAGAAACAGTTGAAAGTGCTAAATTGCAGTTTCAGAAGATGAAAAAAAACTGTAACTGATGGGATATGTAGTACTTTATACTCGAGTGGTCTATGCGATTACACCCTGTTGGTGTTATTAAGAACGCCAAGTACCAGAATGCAGAGCGGGACTGTTTTTTGTGCCGTGACTTGTCGGGGGAAAAAGGCGCAGAAAAAACGGACGAGAAGGTGAAGGTAGTATGGCGGTGATGCACGCGTTGGTGAAGTGGGAAAGCGGGGTCGACAAAGACTCTTACAGCGTGATTCCCACTGCTTGCTTTCGCAATTTTGATTTATTCAGCATTGCTGATGATGACGAAGAGACGACTCGAAACTTCAGAGCAGAGTGGAGAGACACGAACAAACCTCCAAAAGGTGGATGGCCTGTCCATGAAGCGCAGATCATTATGACTGGTAACAATGTTTATTTAAAAAAAAAACATTAAAGTCTTTACATGCTATTTGATATATACAATCACAGTATATTTGAAATGAATGTTTAAGTTATTAATGTGTTGTACTTCTAACATACTCTTATAACATGGTAGGTGGTGGTGAGGGCGCTAAAAACTCGTCATACTTGACTGGCATTTGTAAGAACGATTTATTGTGTGTTGTGCTTTACAATAAAATCCCCCAAATCACAAAATAAATTAAACCAGATATAATTTAACTTCAGTTTTGATTCAGTGTTGGCTGTTCATCTTAATTTGTATGGTCAAAGCACAGTATTTTTATGACAAATAAATATAATCCCCAAATATCTGTGGACATAATGCAGGGTTTTATTTATTTTATTTTTATTTTAGGAAAAGAAGGCAAACTAAGAAGAAAACTTAATGACCTAACAAAAATGCCCTCTCCTAAAATGAAGAGAGTACCTAAACCAAACAAAAAACTTCAAATTTCAGATGATAGTGACCTTGATGAACCACAGTTACCGGTGAGATAATTACTGCAAATATTAAATAAATGTATTGCAGGATTGTTTTTTTTTAAATCATTTTCATGAATATATATATATATATATATATATTTTAAACTCTTTTCCTCTCTGAATACAGCACAAAATAAGAAAAAACCGATGGAGCTTCAAGAATTAGATCCCGTCATATTCTACAGACATTTAAAGAGTCCAGTGAAGTTGAGCTACAGCAAAAAGTTAAGCAGCTCGAAAAGGAAAACACTTAAAAAGACTTAAAAATGAAAACCAATGTCTTCGAAACCGTATGGTTGATGGTAAGTTTTTTTATTTATAGCAAATAATTCCTTACCTTGATAAATGTTATTCTTCAGTAATTTATATTCCAGAGTAATGTATTATAGTTGATCATACTGAAGTAATCTAGAACCACAATACAGACTCTTAATGTGCACTGTCTAATAGTTTAATAATACTGATTATTAAATAAAGTTTTTCAACATAACTTCATAATCCTACATTAATGACTATATGCATTACATTAGACCTGGTAATTCTTGTATTTTATCTTTTTTATATTTTTCGTAGCTAATGTTAATGACCCACAAAAAGGTCAGTTTGCCAATAACATAGAGCAAGTCTCTCAAGTATAATTGCAGGCATTGATGGTTTTGTTTTCACTTTGTATTAAATATATTATTAGAAATGATTATCATTTAATACTAAGGTTTTTTTCTCCAGAGATTCCAGACCTTTTGGACAATCTGAAAAAAATTGTAACAAAAGCCACATTTATCAGCAATGAAGACAAAAGTGTGTCACCATCAAGTGGTTCTGACAGCCCCACAGCAAATTGTTCTGAATCTGACAAAGAATCACCAAAACAGGTATAACACTCTTGGTCTACAATATTACAAAGACAAGGTAAAAATATATATATTGAAAACAAATATTGGTTGTAAACAATCTAATGATGCTACATTATCAGTTATATTCATAGTTATAGTTGATAATAAGAATGTAATTGAATTATGGGTGTCACAGATTCACTGACTTTATTATGTCTGTAAATTAATAAACTTAGAATTGAGACATACTGTGGTCTTTAATAACACATTTCTGTAACAAAATCACAGCCTTACAGATAATGTATTCCACTTAACATAATATAAGAATAGTTTGGGGATAAACTTGTTTTTTATTTACCATTGTCTTTTAGGTGGAAATATTCCCAGGCACTGGAGTTTACATTGACAAACTGTCCTGGATCCTTGCAGAGAGGTGCAGCACGAATACGTCATATGCAAGAACCCTGACGGTTGCTGTCTTTGACTTTCCAACATTATTAAAGAGCAATCTTCGTGGTGGTGGCAGCAAGAGAGATCCAACTTCGGAGAAAAAGACACCTCTGGATCGCTTAAAGGTGGAAGCCATATATGGTATGTAAATGCTGTTGTACAAAATTTCTAACTCTCCTTTTTAACTGTATAGAACACAAAGGGTTAGCATTTGAAATGTTCCTTTGGCCTTTGTTTTAGTTTCAGAGACTAGAGTTAATTTATTAATAAATAATAATACCTTACATGTAGCAGCTGGAAAGATCCCGAAGTGCTCTACAGACTCACTTCACCCACCACCCTCTGGGGTGCAGCCATTTTGTACCAGCAGATTACTACACAGCAGTAAAGGTGGAGTCATAACAAATTTGTTAGACCTGATTGAGGGAAGCCTGACTTAGAATTCAGCCACGTCACTCTTTCAACAACACCTTGTAAATCACCTTGGATTAATGCTTCAGACATATTAATACATAATAATAATGAATAGTGCCATGGGATCCTTGACAATATAAACTTTCATGTCTCATTTAAATTTGACTTTTGAGCAAATACTTCACATTTCAGTCCAGTTGTGCCACATCAATGTAATGCTTAAGCAAGGTATTAATGGAGAAAAGACTGCCTTTGCATAGCTGCTTCGCCAAGTACAGATTTTACTATGAACTAGTGTAAGACAAGTTTAAGAGCATACACCAAAACGTTTAAATACACCCACACACAAAAATGTTGATTTACTGTGGCAATATGTAACTAATGAACCCTTCTCAAAGATATGTGGTATGTTTATTAAAAGATTTTTATATATCTATGTGCAAGTCATTAAATCTATGTGATACATGTTTTTTAGGGGCTACCTTGAAAAAATTGCCCAGTAACCCAAAGAGTGTAATTGGTGGTGCAATTAACAGCAAGATAAATGAACTACGACACAGAATGAAACCAGAGTGAAGATTTGAAGAACCAGATCTGTATTTTTTGTTTTGTTTTCAACAGGGTTGGGGTCAATTCCAATTAAATTTTTAATTCCCTTTTCAATTCAATTCCAATAAAGAATATTCTGTGAATGCAAAAAGTAATTGCAATTTTGAATTGATTTGTAGGAGGAATTGGAATTGAAAAACAGGAATTGACCCCAACCATGGTTTTCAGTGAGTGTTGTACAAATTGATAGGTCAGGGTTTCTGTAAAAACTTAATAGAGGCCAGCAGGCGTGCACGATCTGGGAAAAACTGCTCCACTACAACAGACCTCTTTCCCTTCGTTTTCTCTAAAAACCTCCTGATATCCTTCACTGCAGCTCTGACTCACCGAGGACGAGGAGGCGAGAGAGGAATCCGTGAAGCCGCCCTCACTGTCACTCCGAGCCCGAGGCGTCCCCGGTGGCTGCCGCGATGCTCCAGCGTGTAGCCGGACCTTTCCCCACCAAGCCGCTCGCTACCCCAGCTTCACTACTGTGCCACCACTTCTTTTACTGCCACTATTTACCAACACCGTCCGTGCTCCCTCCCAGCACCTTCTTAGTGCGTTTTTTCCACCCGGTGCCTCGGCTTGTACCGCCGAGCCTGGCCCTGCCTCCTCCTCGGCTACACCCTGTGTGTCTGTCCGCCCGTCTGCTGGCTGCTGAGGTTGTTCCTCGTCACTAACCAGCGCCCCGTGCACCGCCTCAACACCATCTCCCCCCGGCGTCTCGGTCGTCACTATCCCCCGCTGCCTCGACCCCGTCCCCCAGCTGTGCGTCATCGCCTCCGGGCAGCTCTTCCCCCGTCACGGCATCAGTGGTACCATCGGTCCGACCGGCGACTGTCTCCTCCGCCGGGGCTCGATCTCTGTCTGCCCGCTGCATCTGTGGCTGCGGGCCGGTGTCTCTATTCCTCCCCGCGTCGCCCCGCTCCTCCTCCCGCTCCCTGTCCTGTTCGGGACAGTTCCTCACGACATGCCCCTCGCTCCCACACCTGAAACACTTCATGGACTCCGAAGTAGCGAACACGACGTAGTCGGTATTGTCGATCTTAAATTTAAAAATGACATTAAGATCCTCATTGATGTTATTGAGGATCATATACAGCTGCCTTCGGAAGGACACGACGTGTTTCAGTTGCGGGGCTTTGCAGCCCAGCGGGACCCTCTTAATGCCGGACATCAGCTGCCCGAGCCGGTGCGGATGAACGGAGGGACGTTAGACAGCGTTACCTTCCGGGCAGGAGCAGCGAGCGGCAACACCGGGGTGAAAGTGTCGTCTAACACTGTGCCATTAGCCACTAGCTGATTGAGCAGATCAGTGGTTTTTAAGAAGATAACAATGGCAGCAGACTTGATATTTTCACACCCTGCTACCTCCCCAACCGCTAACACACACTGCTCTAGGGGGCAGAACTGCACCGGAGCGATCTTGACTCCATGGCGTCGGGTCAGTTTTTCAAAAGACGCATTCAGGGGGTCCGACCCCCCGACCCGGGAAGAACTACCGGTACTCCCCCCTCCCCTCCCCTGTTCCCCCACAATAAGAAAAGCACTGAAAACAGAAGACAAAATAAACAAACTGAAAAAAGTAAAGCAACAAAAAAACGCAGCCAAAGGACAGAGCTCTCAGCAGCACTCCCGCTCACTGCAGACCCCTCCCACACACTCCCAGCTGAGAGAGAGAGAGAGAGAGAGAGAGAGAGAGAGAGTTAGTGTCTGTCTGTCTCTCTCTCTCTCTCTCTGTAGATGCATCATAGGGAACATATGTAACAATCTCTCTTTTTGTTTACCAAAAATGAGAATGAACGTATTTCAAGTTGGTGTTGCCTTGGTTGGAAACGTTTTAAGATTATTTATGAAGTGTAAAGTGGATTTGTCTCAGTTCTCCGTAGTTTTCAATGTATGTGCCATTCAGTAGCGTTCATGTTACAGATGTGCCCTATGCAGTGGTAGGGTCAATAAAATGTCAGTAAAACTTTATTTTAGCAATTATGGAGGGGAAGAACTGCAAATAGCGGGTCCCCACTAATTATCTAACTTACCAACAACGTTTAAAATTAGGTCTTGCGAAGCTGCCAAATAATGCTGTATAATCGTATGTGTCTTCATACACCGGCTGCTATAGTCTGATAGCTTTGATTATATATACATATTTTCTCGTGAACCACAAATGCTATTTGCTTGATTTTTACAGAGTATGTTATAAATACCATTGTTATGAAGCCTGACAAATTGTATGCTGTAATTATGAATATTTTCAAATCATTTGTTTGTTTTTCCTAACATGTTACAAATGTTCCCTATGTGAAAGATGCATTATATCTTAATAACGTCTAAACAATTAAAGATATACAGATTATTATTTTCGGTAAAGTTATAACACATTGCTATTAACTATGTGTGTCAGTAAAAGTTTAAAAAATCCTAATAATTTTTTATTGATCCTGCAAAATAGGTGTTTAGGGAACATTTGTAACATTAGGGTTACGATTTGCCATAGACGCGGAATGAGTTTGATTGTGATGTTAAATGGGGTTTAAAGACGCAGTCGCCTCGGTGCTGATTACTATTGCTGTGTTTCTCCACTTCTACTCCATGCTTGGGAACGCCCACATCCAGTGACGTCAAAACCGGTGGAAAAGCGGGCCGGTTCAAAAAAGATCAGCTGGATCCCAGGCCGAGCAGCAGCTCCGGCTCCAGCACCGGCACCATGTCGCTGGAAAAGCGCTAAGTGAGCTCACAGTGAGCTCAGTGTAATGTCTGCTCTGGTGAGCTCACAGTGTGACCTAGTCGTGAGTTCACGTCTTCACTGGGTAGTCCTTGACAACTTAATTGACTCAATTCTTGGGCTTAATTGGTCAAAATGACCATTGGTTGAAGGTACTCAGGGACTGATGTGTAGAGAGACTTATTAAACCTGCAGGATTGTGTTTTTCCCAGAACAGAATTAACCAGTGTAGCGTTATGTTGGGTGTATTCTGATAAGAGCATTTTAGCTCTGAGCTGAAGCACTGATCTAAAGAAGACCTCTCCCCCCCAAATTTATCAGATTTCCTTAACTCATCAGCATGTGAACTGGTTTACATCAAAGTGACAGTCTTGGGAGGATGGCACCGAGAATAGGCCAAATAGTTTGGAATCCTGCTATGAGATAGGAGAAAGGGGCCTGTAGGTAATAAAAACTCTTTGAAGTGGACGAGAGCCGAAATCCCGACATAGAGCTACGAACCCGGGCCAACCGGCATTTCCAAAAGATAGCATGGATTGACATCAGTCATAAATCAAGCCCCCCTCCAATAGGACACTGGGGGCTGAAACCGAAATCCAATCTAAAAAAATCAAGAACCAATCACCTATTGATCTGACAGACTATAAAGAACAGCGTACGGTCTCTCTCTCTTACTCTCTCTCTCACCTGAACCAGAAACTCGCAACCTGTAGCTCTGTTGCCAGAACCGGAACCAGAAACCAACCAAGTCTTTGCCGGTAACAGAAGAATTAAACTGGGAGAAGGAGATTGAGCCGTACGAAGAATTCTTTTAAAGGACTTTATTAAATAAATAACTTTACAGACCCACCTGATCAGTGGAGTTTTACAGCTGGACAATTGACTAAGTCGACTGAATACGAAAGTGTCAGTCATTTAAATAGCTATTTGAGTCTTAAGAAACTTGACCCTTGGAACGAACAGGGCCCTGCTTTCCTCAAAGACTTTGTCTTCAAGTAACTACGGTGGAACCCTGCTTACAAAGAAGATTTTGTGCACAACCTTGGAGCCTTCAAACCAATGGAAAATCTGTTTGGAAAAGACTCTACATTCGCGAAACCCCAACTTCCAGGTGCATCGACTGAGTGGAAGTTCTTGGACAAAGCCGAACCGGACTGCCTTTGTTCCAAACCACACGGACCTCGTGCCGTGTGCTGTTATCTGAGCCCGAAGCCAGAGAGGCCTCTCTGCGACGAAGTTCACATAAGTTTAACAGTTTGGAGTTTGTGATTCATGACATTTAAGAAATCAATTAGAAATGTTAATCTGTGATTCATAACTCTAGAATGTGTAATATCATTTAGTTTTCTTAAATATAAATGTGTGTTGCATTCAACTGTTTTGTTGATAATTTTAGAAATAAAATCTGTCAACGCCGAGAAATATCTTCTCATTCCTGTTTAACTGTTTAGTCTGAAATTGACACAAGTGAATAGACATTAGATTATTGGTGGCCCTGCCTATCCTTAATCATTGAATAATAATCAGTTAAGGGAAATTGTGGTAACAAGTAATGATAGGATCTTTCTCTGTACCTAAACGTTAATGAGACTGATATATATATATATATATATATAACGAGAAGTTACCTGACATAAATACTAACCTGCGTAGTTATTTAATGTCTGACTAACAATACTAATGAGAGACTCACCTTCGTCTTACTAACCGGTGTTGTAGTCAATGTGTTTATAACCTTTTTTGTTTAAAGATTTGTGTGTTATCATATGCGATCCCATGGTCTTTGATTTGGTCACGGAAGTGATTTGTCTTTGATTTGTTGATCTAGAGTTGAATTTTAATTAGTTTTTCCCTTTTGTATAATTAGTGTAGTGCTACATTTAGTCTTTGTTTTTGAATAAATTTGACAATTTATATCTGTCTGCGTCCAATTATTACAGAAATTGAGTTCTACAAGACTCCAGGATTCGTGATAAGGTAATACTATAAATTCACTTCTTTAATTGAAATTTATAAGTGTACCTTATACATAATGTATCTATTAAATTAACTGAACAATATGAAGCTAGTAACTATGTTTAATTAGTGCTGGTTTTACAGTTATAAATTGCTCAAATATTGTAAGAAAGACAATTTGACCGCCTGTTCTAAAGTGAAAGTTATATTCACATTAATTATTGCACTAATTCAGTGATATTTATGTTTATTGGCCTAGAATAAGGCAATAATTATGGCTAAACTGCCAACAACACAGTACTAAAGAGAATTGGACTCCCTGTTGTAAAGATTTACACTAGGGGTGTCCCGAAGCACAATACCTTATTCGGAAAGGCACGGATAATGGCTTCAAAACCAATAACGAATAATTTTGCCGAATAATATGCGGCTAAGGCTGAGACAGTCACAGCTTGTGTTTGATGGATAACAGGTGAGCCAGGGGATCATATCACGAAACTTAAATGTCTGAAATCACTAGGCAATAATGTCCGTGTGAAATGAATGTGTGTAAACTTTAGGAATGAAATGAGCGCAAATCAAATAGCAGCTCTCTGCGCTTCTCTCTGAAATCAGAGCTTTAACGGGGTGCTTGAATATGATTTCACTTTTCTAACTTTAGTTAGTGTGTAATGTTGCTGTTTGAGCATAAACAACATCTGCAAAGTTACGAAGCTCAAAGTTCAAAGCAAAGGGAGATATTTGCTGTTAAAGAAATCGTTTTTTAAGGACTACAACAAACGGCTGGGTTAGTGACATCACTAACCCTAGAATTGACATAAACCCCGTCCCCTGAACACAATTCAGAGATTATCAAGACAGAATATGCTAATCAATGAGTAGAAGATAACTAAACATAGTCCAGTTAACATAATAGATGGTGAGGTACATTACTACACACAAATAATATGGTTTGCTAAGTTGTTAATATGAAAGAATGTTGATCCTTCAAATGTTTAATACATGTTAAATAATGGGTAATATGTCCTTACTAATCAGAATTACTAGTGTACTTATGCTTAACTAATGCATCATTCTGGACTATTCAAATAAAGTGTTACCACAGTTCTTAATGACATGCATATTTTGGACATAGTCAGGTGCAAAAACAAGAAGGTTACTTTGTTGTCGGTGTTTGCGCAGAGGTTGCGTATGTTTGCGCACAGATAGCGGATAATCGCTCGCACCTTGGAACCTATTTCCGGGAGCGCGTTGTTGAGCCACCAGGCTCTGTTTTGTGCGGATGGGCGGCCGGAGCGCGTTAAGGGTTTTCTGTTACAACGTTGTCGTTAATAACTAATGATCTTCGCATGCAAGTCAATCAATCAAAACTAACTTGAGCTGGACAATAACTTTATTCTAGAGCTGCTGTAAAGCCAAAACAATCTCTGTCACTTTCATTTCTTATCACTGGAAAGCTGCTTTCAAACAATTCATATTGTTAAAAGCGCTATATAAATGAAGGTGATTGACTTCCCTTGCATAGACTTTTTGTCACTGCTGGTTTTACTGTTCTAAATAACAGTAGGACTTAGCCTAGATTTAATACCAGATTTCTTTGTTTTTTAAGTTCAAATGTATTATTATGTGAATTGGTACTTAAGTAAATGGTGTGTGATTATATGCATGACATTCATTCGGTGACAGTGGAATACAAACAGTCTTACCGGTGTATTCTCAACATCAGTTTCATCTGAATCCGTATATCCGTGTATCATAACAGCTTCACATTATTTATTGGCCCCGACAGTGTAAAAACAAATTAAATGCATTAGATAGGTCTACTTACTGCTCACAAACTTGATAGAGGCAGCGTACACTGGCCAGCCATGTTTTGGCTTTTTCCCTTTCTGCCATCCCACAGCAGCTGAACAGTCAGTTTGCGGGTATCCATCGTCATCCATCTTGGTGTCATCATATTTACGTATGGCTTCGGTTTCCACCTCGCTATACATCCCAGCATCCTCCCCACTGACCCATTGGACCACTGCAAACTTTCTCATCACACCTTGGGCTTTAGAAGAGTTTGGCTTTTAGTGAATTTAGTTCACGGCTGTTTCATCAGATCTCACATGGGAAGGTCACAGTTTTGTGTCTTGTGAGTCTGATTGTAGCGTCATGGGCATCATTTTTGCTTTGTAAGACCAGTTTGCCAGACACAGACATAATGCTAGGCCAGCTAAATGTCAGCTGCATGCAAGTTAGCTGCAGATCTGTGAAAGATTAGTACAATCGATAATGAGGGCTGTCGATTTAACGCGGTAATCTGATTCATTAACGTTAGTTGTGAGAAACTAACGCGATTCAAATATTTTAACTCAATTAACCCACCCGCCCCTGACCAACGTAGGTAGATTTGTGTAATGAAATAGATTCAAAACTGAATCGCTTGACAGTAAAAAAAGTAAATGTAGTCTAATGTTAACGGTATAATACCCATTCAACATAAACCAACAAATACATGAATCCAGTTCACGTTACCTAAATACACGAAGCAAGGGCAATATCAAAGTTGTTGCTGGCTCAGTTAGCTCCTAGCAAGGTAACCTTAACTCTTGCAACTGTTGTCTTATTGAACAAACCAACTACTTTGCTTATAAATTACTAAATGAACCAACCTGAATCAACACAAATCCCTGAGTAATAATTACAACAAGATACAATTATTCTTTCCTTCGGGGTGACGTTAGAAATCCATGTTTAATCGATCTGAAACCTCTGTTGAAACTTAAAGCAACGGCCCGTTTTACCGCTGTCTGGCTGCTTCAATGAGTCAGTGATCTGGATTTCTATTGGATCCCGCGCAGCAGTTCAAACATCAACCAATCGGCATATTGTATGGTCTTATGGCCCTAATTCACTTGCCTACATGTAGCGATGTGTTTTCTATTATGCAAAATGGCGAAACGAAAATTGTGTTGCTTTAACAGTTGCCAAGAAGAAAGAATGATTCCTCGTCGTACTCGGACCAGGTGGAAAACAAGGCAAAACTTGTTTTTCCAGCAAAGTTTTGGTCATATTGATAATTTATAGGCCCTAGAAATGTGTGTATTAAATATGATAAACTATAATATATTCATAAATAGGCATTATACTTATTGTTGAACATAATTGTACAAATAATGTTTAGTTTAAGTTATGTTAAGTTTTAAGGTTTTAAAAATGTGTTTAAAATGTTGTAAAATGCATTGACAAACATATCTGAAGGCGAGTAGATTTCCCACTACAGCTGGTCATTTTGTTTTTAAATGCTGCCCGTGAACTGAACAATGAACGAAGTCACCATATCTAAATATTCACAACAAACACCCTTTCGACATGAAACCAAGAAATGAGAGCAATGCTTTCACTGCTCGCCATAGCGTCTCAATGTTAGTGTCCCTCAGCAGGATATGTCGCCCATTTTAGGTTTACAGACATTCTATAAATTAGCAGCCTGGCATTAGTACTGTCAGTAAAATATTATGCATGGCTAATAATTTTATGTCATAATAATATATTCATCTGTAGCCTATGGAGATGGCTTCCATCTCAAGACACCAATATAAATCTAAGCACAACAGCAATGCTAAAATGTAATGTATTATTGTGTCTGTAAAAGTGAAAGGAGCATACAGGTAGACGGTGGGGTGGGTTGTGAACACTAGCTTTAATCTTGATGAACATCCTGGGAATTAATAACAGTCAAAACAGCTTGCCATATTGTTGAACAAGAATATCAACATTTAGAGTAAAACAGGTTTCTTTTGGTACACACTTTGCTTATGATCACTCAAATTTGGATTCTTTCCCATTTGTTACAGAATACCAACCAATCAAACCTGGTGTCTTCAGGTCCCTCAAATGACCATGTCACAGATGCCAGTTGGCTGAACATCCTCGCATTTTCCATGAAGCACAATGTAACAGAGGCTTTAATGGAGGACCTACTGAAGCTGTTAAGGTTATGTAGTGGGGATGCTGCAAGCATCCCAAGTAGCAAGTACATGCTAGAGAAGGAGTTTAAAGATTATGTAGACAAATCAGAATACCATCTGTGAGACAAAGTTTAGAGCTGGGTCAATTTTTTATTTGTATACCTTTGAGGAATCAACTTCAAGCTCTTTTGGAGAATGAGCCTATTCCAAATATTTACAATGACCAAAACAGATGGAATAACAGATTTTTCAGATGGGAAGTTGTACAAATATCTGAAATCAGTTAGTGATTCATTCTTTTCCCTGTCTTTCAATTGTGATGGAGTGCCAGTGTTCCAGTCATCTAAATACAGCATATGGCCCTTACTATGCTCTGTTAATGAATTACCCCCAGAGGAAAGAGATACAAATGTCATACTATGTGCCTTGTGGTTTGGGTCATCAAAACCACAAATGACTAGCTTCCTCAAACCTTTTGTGGAGGAATGCAAAAGTCTTGGACAAACAGGTCTTCAGTGGCAGGATCCAGTAGATCACTCAATCAAAATGACAAAGGTCTATGCATTATGTGCCATATGTGATGCTGTTGCACGACCTTTACTGCAAAATTTCAAGCAGTTTAATGGAGAGTATGGGTGTGGGCACTGTCTTCATCCAGGTGTTCCTTAGAGATCATGACACAACTGTGCAAATAGGTGAGATTGCCAAAAATAATGAACAGAGCATTTTGGGCATAAAAGGGCCATCTCCAATTGTGGACTTGCCAGATTTTGACCTGATCAATGGCATGGTCCCTGATTACATGCATTGTGTGTTGCTGGGGGTTTGCCGGCAAATAGCCACTTTATGGTTTGATTCCAAAAGCTATAGTAAACCATGGTATGTTGGTTTGAACACTGTAACAGTGGATGTAAATCTTTTAGCAATCAAGCCTCTAAGCATTTTTTCCAGAATCCTACGGTCTATTGTTGAGCTAAGGTTTTGGAAAGCTCACGAATGACAGAACTGGCTTTTATATTACAGTTTGCCAGTCCTGGAGGGGATACTTCCAAACAGGTATCTTTGCCACTGGGCTCTACTTGTGGAGGGTGTGAGCATTTTGCTAGGTTCAGACATTAGCCAAGAGGATATTGACCATGCTCATGAGGCTCTTGAGCTTTATGTTAAATCAGTTCAGTCTTTGTATGGCGAAGATCAGGTGACCTACAATATGCATTCACTTCTGCATTTGACTAAGAGTGTTGAGAATTTGGGTCCTCTCTGGGCCCAGTCTGCTTTCATGTTTGAGAGCTATAATGGCTACTTGCTCAAGCAAGTCAAAAGCAGTAATGCAGTGCCTCAGCAGCTTTGCAAAAGAGTAGCATGGTCTCGGGCATTGCCACGCATAGCTAAGGCCTGCTCATCCAATGATGTTTCACCTGAAATTAAATCATTCTACACAGAAATGACCTCTGGTAAACGTCATGTAAAGAATTATACTAGATATGACTTGCACTTGGAGTGCCAAAGATTAGGCCAGTGTCTGAAAATAATATGAATGCATTGCATGCATTGCTAGATGTACCTGGGACCTCTATTGGCAGGTACTACAACAGAATAGTTATCAACGGAGAGGTCATTCAAAGCCAAACATACACAAAGACAAAGAAAAGGAACAACTCGGTTGTGATATTGAAAGATGGCAGTATTTTCACGGTTTCACACTTTCTCTGTGTCAGTGATGACCAATATCACTTATATGCAGTTGGCAAATTTGGAAATTGTACAGTGCAGAAACTGGTTCGAGGATCTGCTGTCAAAATATCACTGACCTTTATGCGGACTGTTCATTTTCCTACAGGATTTGAAAGAGCAGTTGATCTAAGGTTGATTATACAGTATATGACCATGTTTGATTATAGGCATAGGGCTCCACTTAGGACAAGGCAAGAGCATGAGTTAAGTACAGCCTTATACTGCTAAACTGCACTGTGTTTTATACATGTCTTCATATGCTGGACATTCATATTAAATTTGCACTATTTTCCTATGTTTTTACTTCATCAAAAACTATATGCCTTTAGTTGTATGTAGGACATATATGATTAAAAATACATTAATATTATGCAATTTATATATGTGTTTTTTGCAGCATATATGTCCCTTACAATATTCGGTTTGAACATATAAGAATCACAGGTTTTTTTAGGAAAAGGAAAGGATCCAAGTGCAGGCTTTAGAGTTGAAGCAGATAATCCAATAAGGGCAAAACGAGAGAGCATAAACAGGGACAGTCCAGGTCAAACGATCAAGCGAACAGGCTAGTAGAGAGATCCGAAAGGGGTAAACGAGAGAAGGAAGCAAGAGGTCAAAAATACACGGGAAGGCAATCAAGAAACAAGGCTTAGAATTGATTCAGGAGAGAATGCAAGACTTCGCGATGAATCTAGGAAACAGAGGGGTACTGTGTACTGTGAAGGAGAGAGGGATTGAACGAGGTGAATGAAGGATTGACCAATGATAGGAGAGGAGGACAGAACAGGTGCACCTGGTAGGGAAGAATGTGGAAAGACTGGTTTGACTGGACAAAGGACAAGAGAAGCACTAAACTAGTATTTGGGAGAGGGAGACCTCTGGTGGTGAACTAAGGTAGAAGCAGGGGAGACCGTGACAGTCTCCAAGGTTCTCATCGTAAATAACAAACAGAAATCAAACTACCTTCTGGCCTGACCTTCTAGCTTGACCTTATCTTTCTTAAGTATACAAGAGAGATTAACAGGTGTGAGAAAAGAATTTCTAACTTTCCTTCCACACATACATACATACATACATACATACATACATACATACATACATACATACGGAAAATAAATAATAGAATTTTGAATCACAATAAGATGTTATCAAGTACAGAAAAAGAAAATGTAATAAAATGTGATCTTAAATACATACAAATAAAGAAAATTGGTTTACTATTTCCAGATTCCTTTTTTGAAATACAATGACATGCATTACAAATGAGTATTTACATTATATTTACAGCCGGTGCTCGTGTGTCACTGTGTCCCTCAGGCTGTGGTAGGCGCTGACATATTGGGCAGCCAGGGTGGCTGTGTGTCCCTCCCCCAGGAGGACTGACCGTTTTTCTTTTTTCTAAGTTTTGTCACAGGTTGGGTGGGCATCCATTATGTTGTTACAGAATGTGTCCCTTATTTTGGGCTAAAGCTTTCCGTGGAGGGGAACGTGGATCAGTTTGTACCATTTTTGGGAAGATCTGCCTTGTTGGGGCGGAGCTGTGATCCAGGTGAACAGCAGATCGGGCATAGGTGGGCATGTGGGCAGAGGAGTAGGAAGGCCGGTCAAGCAAATAAGCTTGCTAAGGTACGCAGCAGCAGCAAGCAGCCCCCCCATCCAGCCAGCCAGCCAGTCTGGCTAGCAGTGACTGAGTGGTTGACAGACGGCAAGCAACGGAATGTACGTGCTCTGTGATGTCATAGCAGTCAGCTGAGAGAGGCTCGTGATGTCATCGCTGAGCTGTCTGTCTGTCTGTCTGTCTCTCTCTCTCTCTCTCTCTCTCTCTTCCTCTCAATTCAATTCATTTGTATTGTCAAAGCAATTGGACATACATACATACATACATACATATATACACTCACCTAAAGGATTATTAGGAACACCATACTAATACTGTGTTTGACCCCCTTTCGCCTTCAGAACTGCCTTAATTCTACGTGGCATTGATTCAACAAGGTGCTGAAAGCATTCTTTAGAAATGTTGGCCCATATTGATAGGATAGCATCTTGCAGTTGATGGAGATTTGTGGGATGCACATCCAGGGCACGAAGCTCCCGTTCCACCACATCCCAAAGATGCTCTATTGGGTTGAGATCTGGTGACTGTGGGGGCCAGTTTAGTACAGTGAACTCATTGTCATGTTCAAGAAACCAATTTGAAATTATTCGACCTTTGTGACATGGTCCATTATCCTGCTGGAAGTAGCCATCAGAGGATGGGTACATGGTGGTCATAAAGGGATGGACATGGTCAGAAACAATGCTCAGGTAGGCCGTGGCATTTAAACGATGACAATTAGCACTAAGGGGCCTAAAGTGTGCCAAGAAAACATCCCCCACACCATTACACCACCACCACCAGCCTGCACAGTGGTAACAAGGCATGATGGATCCATGTTCTCATTCTGTTTACGCCAAATTCTGACTCTACCATCTGAATGTCTCAACAGAAATCGAGACTCATCAGACCAGGCAACATTTTTCCAGTCTTCAACTGTCCAATTTTGGTGAGCTTGTGCAAATTGTAGCCTCTTTTTCCTATTTGTAGTGGAGATGAGTGGTACCCGGTGGGGTCTTCTGCTGTTGTAGCCCGTCCGCCTCAAGGTTGTACGTGTTGTGGCTTCACAAATGCTTTGCTGCATACCTCGGTTGTAACGAGTGGTTATTTCAGTCAAAGTTGCTCTTCTATCAGCTTGAATCAGTCGGCCCATTCTCCTCTGTCCTCTAGCATCAACAAGGCATTTTCGCCCACAGGACTGCCGCATACTGGATGTTTTTCCCTTTTCACACCATTCTTTGTAAACCCTAGAAATGGTTGTGCGTGAAAATCCCAGTTACTGAGCAGATTGTGAAATACTCAGACCGGCCCGTCTGGCACCAACAACCATGCCACGCTCAAAATTGCTTAAATCACCTTTCTTTCCCATTCAGACATTCAGTTTGGAGTTCAGGAGATTGTCTTGACCAGGACCACACCCCTAAATGCATTGAAGCAACTGCCATGTGATTGGTTGGTTAGATAATTGCATTAATGAGAAATTGAACAGGTGTTCCTAATAATCCTTTAGGTGAGTGTATATATATATATATATATATACATACATACATACATCCATACATGCTAGAAAGTCATTACTATGTTATCTTAAAGGCTAACTAAGCAGAACATATATCATTATAGAACAGAGTTCATAGGTCAACACATGGTTTTAGGGAACAGGCACATAGGTCAAACCGTTTGACATTGTCTCCAAGGTTCTCATCGTAAATAACAAACAGAAATCAAACTATCTTCTGGGCTGACCTTCTAGTTTGACCGTATCTTTCTTAAGTATACAAGAGAGAAAAACAGGTGTAAGAAAATAATTTCTAATTTTCCTTCTACACATATATACATACATACATACATATGTAGCGTTATGTTGGGTGTATTTGGATAAGAGCATTTGGGCTCTGAGCTGAAGCACTGATCTAAAGAAGACCTCTCCCCCCCCAAAGTTATCAGATTTCCTTAGCTCATCAGCTTGGAACTGGTTTGCATCAAAGTGACAGTTTTGGGGAGGATGGCACCGAGAAGAGGCCAAATAGTTTGGAATTCTGCTATGAGATGTCTGGAGAAAGGGGCCTGTAGGTGATAAAAACTCTTTGAAGTGGATGAGAGCCGAAATCCCGACATAGAGCTACGAACCCGGGCCAACCGGCATTTCCAAAAGATGGCATGGATTGACATCAGTCATAAATCAAGCCCCCCTCCAATAGGACACTGGGGGCTGAAACCGAAATCCAATCTCAAGAACTCAGGGACCAATCACCTACTGATCTGACAGACTTTAAGGAACAGCGGACAGTCTTTCTCTCTCTCTTTCTCTCACCTGAACCAGAAACTCGCTGCCACAGCTCAACCTGTAGCTCTGTTGCCAGAACCGGAATCAGAAACCAACCAAGTCTTTGCCGGCAACAGAAGAGTTAAACTGGGAGAAGGAGATTGAGCCGTACGAAGAATTCTTTTAAAGGACTTTATTAAATAAATAACTTTACAGACCCACCTGATCAGTGGAGTTTTACAGCTGGACAATTGACTAAGTCGACTGAATACGATAGTGTCAGTCACTTAAATAGCTATTTGAGTCTTAAGAAACTTGACCCTTGGAACAAACAGGGCCCTGCTTTCCTCAAAGACTTCGTCTTCAAGTAACTACGGTGGAACCCTGCTTACAAAGAAGATTTTGTGCACAGTCTTGGAGCATTCAAACCAGTGGAAAATCTGTTTGGAAAAGACTCTACATTCCCGAAACCCCAACTTCCAGGTGCATCGACTGAGTGGAAGTTCTTGGACAAAGCCGAACCAGACTGCCTTTGTTCCAAACCACACAGACCTCGTGCCGTGTGCTGTTATCTGAGCCCGAAGCCAGAGAGGCCTCTCTGCGACGAAGTTCAGATAAGTTTAACAGTTTGGAGTTTGTGATTCATGACATTTGAGAAATCAATTAGAAATGTTAATCTGTGATTCATAACTCTAGAATGTGTAATATCATTTAGTTTTCTTAAATATAAATGTGTGTTGCATTAAACTGTTTTGTTGATAATTTTAGAAATAAAATCTGTCAACGCCGAGAAATATCTTCTCATTCCTGTTTAACTGTTTAGTCTGAAATTGACACAAGTTAATAGACATTAGATTATTGGTGGCCCTGCCTATCCTTAATCATTGAATAATAATCAGTTAAGGGAAATTGTGGTAACAAATAGGATCTTTCTCGGCACCTAAACGTAAATGAGACTGATATATATATAACGAGAAGTTACCTGACATAAATACTAACCTGCGTAGTTATTTAATGTCTGACTAATAATACTAACGAGAGACTCACCTTCGTCTTACTAACCGGTATTGTAGTCAATGTAATTATAACCTTTTTTGTTTAACGATTAGTTAAACGGAATGTACGTGCTCTGTGCTGTCATAGCAGTAAGCTGAGAGAGGCTCGTCATGTCATCACTGAGCTGGCTGGCTGGCTGGCTCTCTGTGTGTGTGTGTGTGTGTGTATGTGTGTCTCTCTGTCTGTCTGTCTGTCTCTCTCTCTCTCTCTCTCTCTCCCTCTCAATTCAATTCATTTGTATTGTCAAAGCAATTGGACATGCATACATACATACATACATATATATGGAAAATAAACAATATGTGTACATCTCTTTCGGCATTAGTGGTGCCCTCACAGATGTGCAAGTTACATGACAGACAGACAGACAGACACACACACACTTTCACACACAGACAGACAGACACACACAGAAACACACACACATACTTTGACAGACAGACAGACAGACACACGCATATTATGGGTCTTTGTTGGGTAGTGAAATGGATAGCATCAGTCGCAGTGTGGGTAATGTCAGGGAGCCAATCATAGTCCCCGTTATTTGCATATCGTGGCGCAAAGCATTCTGGGAAAAGCAACTAAACACGTTTAGTCATGTATTTGTCCATAGTTTACACATGAGATGAAAGAGACAGTATGACGTATTGAGCACCTGGTATTCCTCATGTGTATGTGAGGGGCAGAGGAACCGGATCCCAAGTGTGCGTCCCAGGTGCTGTAGGTTTCAAAGCATGCAGGGGAATAGGCACCCCACCCTGACACTTATAGAAGACTGGATAGGGAGATATAAATAGCAATGGGGAGACTCTTGTACTTGGTGTGGCTCTATCCATATAGTGGGGCCAGCAGGTGCAGCAATAGAAGCTCAGCCTGGGGAGACTGGATTTAGCATTTCCTCTCCATTTTGATAACTATCCATAATCATTTCTGCAAAATACTTCTATGATACCTATGTATGTTTTTTACTTGTACTATATTATACTATCAAGTATCAGTGTACACATACAATGTGACCTGTTACATTAATACAGAGGCCACGGAAGGCCAGATCACTAATAGCCACTGTCCCCTGATATTACACTTTTTTACAATCACTTTGGCACTCATTTCAGAACCTTGATGTCATTTTTCAAAACTCTAGACACTAAACTCACACCCGATGATCAAAATGCACATTTTTCAAAACTCTAACACTTTTTTACAATTGCTTGGATACAATACACATCAACCTCAGATCATTTGTTCATTGAACTAAAATGACACAACTTAACATCAAAGTATTACCATTTCAAAATGCAATTCACACATTACATCTGAGATCACTGTCTATTCATTTCATTACAAAGATCTAACTATCAATTGATACAGCTGCTCAAAATGATAAGTGACTGTTGCATTACTCTTAATGCATAGTTTTATGGAAACTGACAAACAGTATTCCATGTTTCGATCATGAAAGTTTCAGGATAATGAGATCCATTGACACCAATAACCGAGGAGCATGGTTTCTTAGGGTTACCATAGACTTGACTGTGTCTTCTTGTTTGTGAAGGAACAGGACTGTGTTTTCCTGTCTGGGTTCCCGCAGGCTTAAGTGTGTTTGTAAACTGCAGCGTAGGTTTGACCTACTATTAGAAAAAAAAAAAAAAAGGAGCGCTAATTAATTGTTCAATATCTGATACGCCGGTGATAATATAAAATAACATGTTTATAGTTTATAGAAGTTTATAGTGTTTATGGTAAATGAAGAAAAGTCATTAAGTTATATACAAGTTCTATAAATGCAAACATTGAAAAGCATGTTTGTTGTTATTCCTATATAGGATTTAGTATTATTTGTGTTTTCTTGTTTTTTGCTATGTTTTCTCCCCTGTCGTTTATTGTTATTTTGCGGGCTTGCACGCCTTGGTTGTTGTGTACAAAACGATACATAGAAAATGGGAAAACGTGTTACTGTGTGGGAACAGCTCTAGTAAGACGGGCGACCCGCCACTTAAAGGTACACATGTAAGGTACATGTATGATAACTATGGAGTGAAGCGGTGCGTTTGACTGGACAATAGGTGACAGAAAATTAAGGTTTCCAGAAGATGGGACTTTTGATTCAGATAGACTTGAGCACCTAAAAACGGTTTTGCAAAATAGGAATACAAAGCATTAAGAAATGAGAAACCAAAGCTAGCTATCTTAAAACATTTGTTAGAGAAAAGAAAGAAAAGACAACAGGCATAATTCAATCTGAATGCCCCGAAGACAAATTAAATATATATATATATATATGTTTTTCAGTATAAATGACAGTCCTCAAGATACTGAAGGAAAATTACTAGATAAGTAATAAATAAGGGTAGTTTGAGACACTGCAGGTCAATATAACATGCCAACCAAAACCATGGTATCTGAATTTACTATGGATATAAATTAATATGTGTCTCTTTGTATGTTTGTACGTTTTCAGTTTGCGCAAGGTAAATGTCCATATTTTGACTTTTTCATGTACTGTATAGTCCAGAATATGACTAAGAGAGTCATAAGTCACAAATAGTTACAGAATGATAGCTAAAAAACGCCAGTTAAATATGTTGTAATAACAGACCTACAAGAAAGTCAGCATTTAACTGTACACAGAATGCTATTGCAAACAGAAATAATAATACAAAATTAAGTTATTTAAATAGGTCTTACGAATACAGAAGTTAAAAGTAACATGTTAGAAATGGAATTAGAGCCAAATTTAGAAATAGGAATCCGAGGCAACCACAAACATTCGGTGAAGGTTTCTTACATATTGATAAATAGATAACCAGATACTCCAGGAAATTAACGATGTGCTCATTTGGAAGCTATGAGTTCCACAATGAAGAGTTTTTAAATCCCTAGAAATAGATCCCTAAATACAATGTGTAGGTAAGAAATTAACTATTGATCAGTTCAATCTGGATTCGGGAACAGTTCTTCTGAACCTGTACTGGTGTAGATTGGACTTCAATAGGAGGAAGTGACACAATAAAGACATGAGCCGCGCAGGAGGACAGTCTTAGTGCCCACGCAGGTTCTTAGTTGGGGAAATCATTGACTGGACACATTTTTTGAAAATGTGCTTTCCTGAAGTACCTGGACATCATTATTGAGATCAATGAAAAGGCTTATTTTCCAAAGATTAAATACATTCATTAACTACAATAATGTAGTGAAATGTATATAAATAGTAATAATACAAATCGATCAAATATAACTTGCATTTTCTTGTAAGAAATTAGGAATAGGAGAAAGAACAGCTGTTGGGATGCAGTGCGATGTTATCCAAAATTGAAAGCGGTTGAGAAAGGAGAGTTTGTTCTGTGTGAGACAAATGTACTGCCACGAGAGACTCTGATGGTGATTGACTGGAATATGAGGGAAAATAATGAAGTTACTACAGGTATAACTAAAGGTGTAACATAACTAATTTAATGAAACATAGTCATGGCAAGTTATAAAACTGTTTGGAAATAGTCCTTTCACAAACAGAAATACCCTATCAATTAGGAAGAGGGGGGCAGGGGGCAAGGGCCGTATGTGCTCCTCTGCTCCCCCTGTTCGCCTGAGCAGACAAGCAGCCTGAGATGAGAGAGAGAGAGAGAGAGAGAGAGAGAGAGAGAGAGAGAGAGAGAGAGAGAGAGAGAGAGAAGTCAGAGACAAGGCAGAGACTGTAAGTACGTGTAAGGGTTCATAACTTATTACAAACAGAGCAAGAGTGTAATGAATGGTAATTTACACTGCTTGTATTAATAATGATAATAATATTGATGTTGATACAGACGAATACATCACATACTAGATGACAACCGCATAAAACTAATAATAATGAAAATAGGAATAATAGGAGTATGGAAATAATTTCAAATTATGGTTTATTGGTAAAAAATGAATTGAGAAACAAAGATTAATAACTGCCATCATTTACCCAACTACTATTAACTATGGTGTTGAAGGAGCTGCTGTAATAGTTATTGTAATGTTCTCAGGTATTTAAGTTAGATAAAAGGACAAAGATAAGCACATTGTTTTGAAACTTTGACAACTCCACACAAAAAGAGTATCTACACTAGGAAGTAAAGCTGATTCAATAAACACAGGAGATATGATGCTGCTGACGACAGCTGAGTGCTGTACTGAAATAATTTGATAAATGAGATAAATTGGAATCAAGATTATTATTATTTTGAATTGTCCCTTTACTAGAAACCTTATAGATTGTGCGAATGTCAACTAATGTGATAGAGATGCCTTTTATAAGGACGATCTCTGATGTTGTGTGAACCACACATTGTGTCTTCAGACTGATTTATTCCACATGGCAGATATGCATATTATGAATCGTGTCCTGAAGGAACCGATGTCTGACCCATATGGAGAAGATGCTGGTGTTCTTGTTGAGACACAGTAGGCCGAGGGCGCGGCTTTAAAGACAGCCTCACAGCAACTTGAACAGACCAATGCTGAGGTCCACTACGCTGAAGTGATGCTTGACTCAGTGGAGAAATAAGTTAAAATACTATAATTAAAGGTTTTCCAGATTATAGGAATCTACAATATATTGTGAAACTGCTCAGATGACGTCCGCAGTAGCACATATTCTTCTATTGATAGTTTAATTTATAATGTACTATTAGTGGAGATGTCACATTATTCAAATGAATAGAATGACAGCCATGAAGTCAGAATCAGTCCATTGCCCTTCACTTAAGATTTGTACAATGTATAATGTTTATAAATCAAAACGCAACAAATATATGTACAATACAGTTTACAAACTGAATTTGTAAAAAAGAATGTTTTGCTGACTTTTGTATTCTCTTTGAAGCAACAAAATGTATGTGTTATGTATGTCGTAACTAGGGTTTGACTTTTATGACCTGGGGCTGGATGAAATTTAATTTGAGATGCACTGTAAAAGCTCCAGGAAATTGCAACTGGCCACTGCACCTTCCATAAGAGAGCTCAAACATTTGCTAATGCATTGGTTGCCTCACAGGCACTCTTTCCCTGGTTTGCCCATGTGGCGCATGGTGTTGGCCACACGGGCAAAGGGGGGATGTGTGCATCAGTCTTTTAAATTGGTTTGCCCCAGGTTTTATAGTAACAGCTTAGCAATATTGTAGAACTTGCCACATTTGTCAAGCTCATAATCCTGCAATATGCAAATAGATTGTGTTCAAAAGCTTAAATGTTGTGGATATGAATATATACTTGTAATAATATATAGGTGTTCTAAATGGGTTGAAGCCTATCCCGTAGGAAGGCTGAAGTAGTAAAAGTAGCAAAAATACAGTTAAGGGATGTTATATGTAGATTTCGCATTCCAGGGAAATTTCCAGTGATAGGAACACTCACTTCACTGGGACAATAGTGCAGGAACTATGCAAAGCCCTGCGAGGTAAACAACATTTTCACTGCCCCATCAGGCTCAGTCAGCTGGAGCAGTGGAGAAACAAAATGGGATATTAAAGAATAAGCTGTCTAATATATGCAAACAAACAGGACTCAAACGTCCAGATCCCCTTCCTATAGTCCTAATGACAATGAAATCGTCAGCAAATTGAGAAAAACAGGTCTTTCTCTGTGTGAGATTATTATGGGATGACTTATGAGACTCTCCATCACTCCTCCATTGTCTGTAAGGGAAATGGACATCCACTTGATGGATGATGCTCTGTTGTCTTTTTGTATGGGACTAACACGTGCTTTCGAAGCTGTCCATTCACAGATGAAAGCCGCCCAGACTGAACCATCCCAGCAGGTTTACCACCCCTTCCAGCAAGGTGACTGTGTATATCAAAGCACACAAGAGAAAGTCCTCCCAACAGCCCAGGTGGACAGGGCCCTACCAGGTGCTCCTGACCACCCACACAGCTGTGAAGTGCCTAGGAACGACGACATGGATCCACTCCTCACACTGCAAACTTGCCAATCGAGGCGAACAGCACAACCCTGGTGGAGAACAGAGGGATAAAGGAATTGTTCTTCCACATCAGATTTGACATTACTGTATGTATGCAGGCCCTTGTAATTGCTTTTCCAATACTGCCAACTGGTTATTGATGATTGATTTCACATTGTGGTACGAGTATCGAGTGAAATGAGTGCTATCCACCTCAACAACACAGCGATAACATGGAGCCGGCAGGTGATCCAGGTCACAATAGAGGTCAAGCAGTGGGAGGAGGAAGACGTGGTGGTCAAAGGTGTAGCGTAAGGTACACTTATAAAATTCAATTAAAGAAGTGAATTTATAGTATCACCTTATCACGAATCCTGGAATCTTGTAGAACTCAATTTCTGTAATAATTGGACGCAGACACCAATTCCAAAGATATAAATTGTCAAATTTATTCAAAAACAAAGACTAAATGTAGCACTACACTAATTATACAAAAGGGAAAAACTAATTAAAATTCAACTCTAGATCAACAAATCAAAGACAAATCACTTCCGTGACCAAATCAAAGACCATGGGATCGCATATGATAACACACAAATCATTAAACAAAAAAGGTTATAAACACATTGACTACAATACCGGTTAGTAAGACGAAGGTGAGTCTCTCATTAGTATTGTTAGTCAGACATTCAATAACTATGCAGGTTAGTATTTATGTCAGGTAACTTCTCGTTATATATATATCAGTCTCATTAACGTTTAGGTGGAGAGAAAGATCCTATCATTACTTGTTACCACAATTTCCCTTAACTGATTATTATTCAATGATTAAGGATAGGCAGGGCCACCTATAATCTGGTGTCTATTCACTTGTGTCAATTTCAGACTAAACAGTTAAACAGGAATGAGAAGATATTTCTCGGCGTTGACAGATTTTATTTCTAAAATTATCAACAAAACAGTTGAATGCAACACACATTTATATTTAAGAAAACTAAATGATATTACACATTCTAGAGTTATGAATCACAGATTAACATTTCTAATTGATTTCTCAAATGTCATGAATCACAAACTCCAAACTGTTAAACTTATGTGAACTTCGTCGCAGAGAGGCCTCTCTGGCTTCGGGCTCAGATAACAGCACACGGCACGAGGTCCGTGTGGTTTGGAACAAAGGCAGTCCGGTTCGGCTTTGTCCAAGAACTTCCACTCAGTCGATGCACCTGGAAGTTGGGGTTTCGCGAATGTAGAGTCTTTTCCAAACAGATTTTCCACTGGTTTGAAGGCTCCAAGGTTGTGCACAAAATCTTCTTTGTAAGCAGGGTTCCACCGTAGTTACTTGAAGACAAAGTCTTTGAGGAAAGCAGGGCCCTGTTCGTTCCAAGGGTCAAGTTTCTTAAGACTCAAATAGCTATTTAAATGACTTTCGTATTCAGTCGACTTAGTCAATTGTCCAGCTGGATGGCTGGGCACAGGCGGGCAGCGCAGTCTGTAAAGTTCTTTATTTAATAAAGTCCTTTAAAAGAATTCTTCGTACGGCTCAATCTCCTTCTCCCAGTTTAACCCTTCTGTTGCTGGTAAAGACTTAGTTGGTTTCTGGTTCCGGTTCTGGCAACAGAGATACAAGTTGAGCTGTGGCAGCGAGTTACTGGTTTAGGTGAGAGAGAGAGAGAGATGCCGTGCGTTACCCTTTATACGCCTGTCAGATCAATAGGTGATTGGTTCTTTAGTTTGTGAGATTGGATTTCGGCTTCAGCCCCCAGTGTCCTATTGGAGGGGGGCTTGATGTATGACTGATGTCAATCCATGCCATCTTTTGGAAATGCCGGTTGGCACGGGTTCGTAGCTCTGTGTCGGGATTTCGGCTCTCGTCCATTTCAAAGAGTTTTTATTTCCTACAGGCCCCCTTCCCCAGACATCTCACAGCAGGGATTCCAAGCTATTTGGCCCATTCTTGGTGCCATCCTCCCAAGACTGTCACTTTGATGTAAACCAGTTCACATGCTGATGAGTTAAGGAAATCTGATAAATTTGGGGGGGAGAGGTCTTCTTTAGATCAGTGCTTCAGCTCAGAGCTAAAATGCTCTTATCAGAATACACCCAACATAACGCTACACTGGTTAATTCTGTTCTGGGAAAACCACAATCCTGCAGGTTTAATAAGTCTCTCTACACATCAGTCCCTGAGTACCTTCAACCAATGGTCATTTTGACCAATTAAGCCCAAGAATTGAGTCAATTAAGTTGTCATGGACTACCCAGTGAAGACGTGAACTCACGACTAGGTCACACTGTGAGCTCACCAGAGCAGACATTACACTGAGCTCACTGTGAGCTCACTTAGCGCTTTTCCAGCGACATGGTGCCGGTGCTGGAGCCGGAGCTGCTGCTCGGCCTGGGATCCAGCTGATCTTTTTTGAACCGGCCCGCTTTTCCACCGGTTTTGACGTCACTGGATGTGGGCGTTCCCAAGCATGGAGTAGAAGTGGAGAAACACAGCAATAGTAATCAGCACCGAGGCGACTGCGTCTTTAAACCCCATTTAACATCACAATCAAACTCATTCCGCGTCTATGGCAAATCGTAACCCTAATGTTACAAATGTTCCCTAAACACCTATTTTGCAGGATCAATAAAAAATTATTAGGATTTTTTAAACTTTTACTGACACACATAGTTAATAGCAATGTGTTATAACTTTACCGAAAATAATAATCTGTATATCTTTAATTGTTTAGACGTTATTAAGATATAATGCATCTTTCACATAGGGAACATTTGTAACATTTGAAAATATTCATAATTACAGCATACAATTTGTCAGGCTTCATAAGAATGGTATTTATAACATACTCTGTAAAAATCAAGCAAATAGCATTTGTGGTTCACGAGAAAATATATATATATAATCAAAGCTATCAGACTATAGCAGCCGGTGTATGAAGACACATACGATTATACAGCATTATTTGGCAGCTTCGCAAGACCTAATTTTAAACGTTGTTGGTAAGTTAGATAATTAGTGGGGACCCGCTATTTGCAGTTCTTCCCCTCCATAATTGCTAAAATAAAGTTTTACTGACATTTTATTGACCCTACCACTGCATAGGGCACATCTGTAACATGAACGCTACTGAATGGCACATACATTGAAAACTACGGAGAACTGAGACAAATCCACTTTACACTTCATAAATAATCTTAAAACGTTTCCAACCAAGGCAACACCAACTTGAAATACGTTCATTCTCATTTTTGGTAAACAAAAAGAGAGATTGTTACATATGTTCCCTATGATGCATCTACAGAGAGAGAGAGAGAGAGACAGACAGACACTAACTCTCTCTCTCTCTCTCTCTCTCTCTCTCTCTCTCTCTCAGCTGGGAGTGTGTGGGAGGGGTCTGCAGTGAGCGGGAGTGCTGCTGAGAGCTCTGTCCTTTGGCTGCGTTTTTTTGTTGCTTTACTTTTTTCAGTTTGTTTATTTTGTCTTCTGTTTTCAGTGCTTTTCTTATTGTGGGGGAACAGGGGAGGGGAGGGGGGAGTACCGGTAGTTCTTCCCGGGTCGGGGGGTCGGACCCCCTGAATGCGTCTTTTGAAAAACTGACCCGACGCCATGGAGTCAAGATCGCTCCGGTGCAGTTCTGCCCCCTAGAGCAGTGTGTGTTAGCGGTTGGGGAGGTAGCAGGGTGTGAAAATATCAAGTCTGCTGCCATTGTTATCTTCTTAAAAACCACTGATCTGCTCAATCAGCTAGTGGCTAATGGCACAGTGTTAGACGACACTTTCACCCCGGTGTTGCCGCTCGCTGCTCCTGCCCGGAAGGTAACGCTGTCTAACGTCCCTCCGTTCATCCGCACCGGCTCGGGCAGCTGATGTCTGGCATTAAGAGGGTCCCGCTGGGCTGCAAAGCCCCGCAACTGAAACACGTCGTGTCCTTCCGAAGGCAGCTGTATATGATCCTCAATAACATCAATGAGGATCTTAATGTCTCCGAAGTTGGATCTCTCTTGCTGCCACCACCACGAAGATTGCTCTTTAGTAATGTTGGAAAGTCAAAGACAGCAACCGTCAGGGTTCTTGCATATGACGTATTCGTGCTGCACCTCTCTGCAAGGATCCAGGACAGTTTGTCAATGTAAACTCCAGTGCCTGGGAACTTTTCCACCTAAAAGACAATGGTAAATAAAAAACAAGTTTATCCCCAAACTATTCTTATATTATGTTAAGTGGAATACATTATCAGTAAGGCTGTGATTTTGTTACAGAAATGTGTTATTAAAGACCACAGTATGTCTCAATTCTAAGTTTATTAATTTACAGACATAATAAAGTCAGTGAATCTGTGACACCCATAATTCAATTACATTCTTATTATCAACTATAACTATGAATATAACTGATAATGTAGCATCATTAGATTGTTTACAACCAATATTTGTTTTCAATATATATATTTTTACCTTGTCTTTGTAATATTGTAGACCAAGAGTGTTATACCTGTTTTGGTGATTCTTTGTCAGATTCAGAACAATTTGCTGTGGGGCTGTCAGAACCACTTGATGGTGACACACTTTTGTCTTTATTGCTGATAAATGTGGCTTTTGTTACAATTTTTTTCAGATTGTCCAAAAGGTCTGGAATCTCTGGAGAAAAAAACCTTAGTATTAAATGATAATCATTTCTAGTAATATATTTAATGCAAAGTGAAAACAAAACCATCAATGCCTGCAATTATACTTGAGAGACTTGCTCTATGTTATTGGCAAACTGACCTTTTTGTGGGTCATTAACATTAGCTACGAAAAAAATAAAAAAGATAAAATACAAGAATTTCCAGGTCTAATGTAATGCATATAGTCATTAATGTAGGATTATGAAGTTATGTTGAAAAACTTTATTTAATAATCAGTATTATTAAACTATTAGACAGTGCACATTAAGAGTCTGTATTGTGGTTCTAGATTACTTCAGTATGATCAACTATAATACATTACTCTGGAATCTAAATTACTGAAGAATAACATTTATCAAGGTAAGGAATTATTTGCTATAAATAAAAAAACTTACCATCAACCATACGGTTTCGAAGACATTGGTTTTCATTTTTAAGTCTTGTGTTTTCCTTTTCGAGCTGCTTAACGTTTTGCTGTAGCTCAACTTCACTGGACTCTTTAAATGTCTGTAGAATATGACGGGATCTAATTCTTGAAGCTCCATCGGTTTTCTTTCTTATTTTGTGCTGTATTCAGAGAGGAAAAGAGTTTAAAATGAAAATATATATATATATATGAATATGATTAAAAAAAAACAATCCTGCAATACATTTATTTAATATTTGCAGTAATTATCTCACCGGTAACTGTGGTTCATCAAGGTCACTATCATCTGAAATTTGAAGTTTTTTGTTTGGTTTAGGTACTCTCTTCATTTTAGGAGAGGGCATTTTTGTTAGGTCATTAAGTTTTCTTCTTAGTTCGCCTTCTTTTCCTAAAATAAAAATAAAATAAATAAAACCCTGCATTATGTCCACAGATATTTGGGGATTATATTTATTTGTCATAAAAATACTGTGCTTTGACCATACAAATTAAGATGAACAGCCAACACTGAATCAAAACTGAAGTTAAATTATATCTGGTTTAATTTATTTTGTGATTTGGGGGATTTTATTGTAAAGCACAACACACAATAAATCGTTCTTACAAATGCCAGTCAAGTATGACGAGTTTTTAGCGCCCTCACCACCACCTACCATGTTATAAGAGTATGTTAGACGTACAACACATTAATAACTTAAACATTCATTTCAAATATACTGTGATTGTATATATCAAATAGCATGTAAAGACTTTAATGTTTTTTTTTTTTAAATAAACATTGTTACCAGTCATAATGATCTGCGCTTCATGGACAGGCCATCCACCTTTTGGAGGTTTGTTCGTGTCTCTCCACTCTGCTCTGAAGTTTCGAGTCGTCTCTTCGTCATCATCAGCAATGCTGAATAAATCAAAATTGCGAAAGCAAGCAGTGGGAATCACGCTGTAAGAGTCTTTGTCGACCCCGCTTTCCCACTTCACCAACGCGTGCATCACCGCCATACTACCTTCACCTTCTCGTCCGTTTTTCCCCCGACAAGTCACGGCACAAAAAACAGTCCCGCTCTGCATTCTGGTACTTGGCGTTCTTAATAACACCAACAGGGTGTAATCGCATAGACCACTCGAGTATAAAGTACTACATATCCCATCTGTTACAGTTTTTTTTCTTCTTCTGAAACTGCAAGCGCACTACATAAAGTTTGGCAAATGAAGAAATTTGGATGATGAGTTTACAATCTTATAAACAGTATTTAAGTAAACCTAGATATGCAATTCCAAAAAGAACAGCATCGAGATGGAGAAACAGGATACAAAAATAATAATACAATGTTTATACTTTTTGTATTTTAATTACAGTATGTAATTATTGCCTTTTGATTTACATTTACAGAAAAAGAACGGCGGCAAACGTGGACTACCCAACAAGAAGCAACAAAGTTACTAAAATATCAGATTCTCAGGTAAGCTTCATGCAGCCATACATGTATAATTATAAAATCAATCCAAAAAATAGACCTTGTTTACCCTACAACTGATTTGAGTGTTAATTCTATTTAAGATATAAAAAAATATTTTATTTTCTGAACTAATAATCTGTGAACATTCTATTATCTCTATAATTTTAATTAATACATTTATTTTATTATTGGTGGAACATTATGTTTTTCAGCTCAGATGATTTCACATACCATCAATTTTTCTGTTAATAAATGTGCAAAAACAAATCAGATGGATAGGCCCCTACATATGAACATTAAGTTAAAGGCCTAGAGTGAGTGTTCTTCACTTCCAGTCATGGCGGGCCACAATCCAGCTCTTTGTAACTCATCAACAACCAAAGACCTGGGAAAAGGGTTAAATGGCTTCAGTTAAGCCAATTAGGTAATTAAGAGCTCAACTGGAAAAAAAACAGCAGGCATAGGGGTACTTTAGGACCACAGTCACTGATATAACCTACAATGTTGTTGTAATGAAAATCAGCAGACAGTGGGCCTCCTCCAGGACTAAGGTTGAGAAGCACTGGTCTTGAAGACCACAATAACAATCGACCTCAAGGGCTAGGGATATTCGAGGTGATGCTAAACCAGTCCTGAATGTTTAAATATAATGTTATTTTCTTGTAGTGTGCCGTTGCTGTTAATGCAACCAGTTATATTGAGCCATCAAATACAGAAGCTGACGAAAGACATCAACATGTAAATTTAGTTGTAAATTTAAAGTGTGTGTGAAAAGTATTTTGTATATGGAGATTAACCCATAGTTTCACAGATAAATTGTGGACCAGTGATATTCAGGATCTTCAAAACAAGTCCTGAATGCTCAAACTTAACACTTCTTTTTTTAGAGTGTCGTTGCTGTCAATCCAGCCAGTGATGTGGAGCCATCAGATACAGAAGCTGATGAAAAACAACATGTAAATTTCCTAAATTAATATGGTGCATCAAAATACTTATTTAGCACTTTCAACTGTTTCTTTGTGATTCCTAAAATTACTTTACAGGCTGGGGCTGGGGGAAGACACTGCGCCCGCCTGGAGAAGCCTGTACAAGCCCCCCCCAATAAGAGAGCTGGCAATCTGCAGTGGAGGGTGTTACACACCATTATTGCTGTCAATTCTTTTATTACTGTTCTTAACCCTGCTGTGTCCGACGCCTGCCCATTCTGTGCTCAGAGAGAGACCGTGTTTCACTGTTTCAGCACTTGCTCTCGGTTGTCACCCATTTTTAGTCTTTTAACTCGTCTTTTTACTGATCTTAACCTGATTTTTAACACAAAGGTTTTTATTTTAGGGGCGCGATACACCAGAAAGACCAAACATGTGGACCAGCTGGTAAACTTCTTGCTGGGCCAGGCTAAAATGGCCGTCTATAAGACTAGGAAGAACAGAGTGTGTGGGGAGGGCAGTGAGGATGCAGTGAGAGTGTTTGCCATGCTGGTCAAGTGCAGAGTCAGACTAGAGTTTAACTATTACAGGCTGATGAATGATTTGGAGAGTTTTGAACAGGTCTGGTGTATTAATGATGCCCTTTGTGAATTGTATGACGGGGAGTTGGTTTTTATTATGTAATTCATTTATAGGGTTTAGTATTTGATGGTTGTTTTGTTGTGTGTATTGGGTTGCTTTCTTTAAAAGTGTACAGATCAGTGGCGGAGTTAATGCTTGTTGGGGGGAGACAAACAAAGGGGAACACTATTTTTTATTTATTTATTTTCTTTTGTATGAATTATTGCGTGTTGCAAACAGGCAATGAAGTCTGATAAAAGTCAAAAAGTCTCTCTCTCTCTCACACACACACACACAGCCAGCAAGACACACAGAGCCAGCCAGCTCAGCGATGACATCACAAACATCTCTCTCAGGTGACTCCTATGAAATCACAGAGCACGTACATTCCGTTGCTTGCCGTCTGTCAACCACTCAGTCACTGCCAGCCAGACTGGCTGGCTGACTGGATGGTGGGGCTGCTTGCTGCTGCTGCGTACCTTAGCAAGCTTATTTGCTTGACCGGCCTTCCTCCTCCGCCCACATGCCCACCTATGTCCGATCTGCTGTTCACCTGGATCACAGCTCCGCCCCAACAAGGCAGAGCCCCCCAAGAATGGTACAAACTCACCCACGATCCCCTCCACGGAAAGCTATAGCAAAAGGCAAAAGCATTATACGTAATGAAGAGGAACCCGAGTCCAAGACGCATCCGACCAGCCATACATATTTGTGTGTATTAAAGATCACATTTTATTACATTTAGATTTTCTGTACTTTATTACATCTTTTTGTGATTTTTAAATGTATTGTTTCTTTTCCTTATATATGTATGTATGTATGTATGTATGTGTGTGTGTGTCTGTGTGAAAGTGTATGTGTTTGTGTGTCTCTGTGTGAAAGTGAGTGTGTGTGTGTCTGTCTCTGTGTTTGTGTGTCTGTCTCTGTGTGAAAGTGAGTGTGTGTGCGTGTGTCTGTCTGTGAAAGTGTGTGTGTGTGTGTGGGTGTGACAGTGTGTATGAGTGTCTGTCTGTCATGTAACTCGCACATCTGTGAGGGCACCATTTTTGCAGAAAGAGATGTACACATTTTGGAGCAACATATGCTGCCATCCAGACATCGTCTTTTCCAGGGACATCCCTGCATTTTTCAGCAGGATAACGCCAAACCACATTCTGCCCAGATTACAAGCGCATGGTTGCGTAGGCAGAGAGTGCGGGTGCTAGCATGGCCTGCCTGCAGTCCTGACCTGTCTCCGAATTGAGAATGTGTGGCGCACTATGAAGTGCAAATTAAGACAACGAAGGCCCTGTGCAGTTGCGCAGCTGAGGAAATGCATAATGGATGAATGGGGGGAAATCCCACTTGCTAAACTTAACCAAGTGGTGTCTTCAGTGCCCAAGTGCTTAATAAGTGTTATTAAAAGAAAAGGTGATGTTACATAGTGGTAAACAGTCGACTGTCCCAACTTTCTTGGTTTCTTTTCACTGCTAATGAGATGCTGTAGAGTGAGTTAGTTATATTGCTTTCAGGAGCTCTAATCGTATTGATGAGTTCATGCAGCATTTGTAATTGAATTTCAAAAAGAAATCCTTGCTGTCTGGCCTGTGTGTATGAGATGTACTCTGTCAATCTTTGGCTAACAACTGAAACATTGGTAGAACAGAAATGGCAACATAAAAAGAAAAGTACATTTTAAAAGAGCACATTAAATAGGATGAATATACAGTTTTTTACAATCACTTTGTCACTAATTTCAGAACCTTGATGTCATTTTTCAAAACTCTAGACACAAAACTCAAAACGGTCATCACTTGTAACACAGGCTGTCCAATGTTCAAAACATTGCATTGTGCATTCATATCTTTAAAGAAACCTTGCACTTGCAGACTTGTTGGTTCAAATAATTCATTTATCATGAAATACCATAGTAACATTTATTTAGATCACCCACACAGAAGATACCGATAGTTTCACTGTGTAGTTGTTCGTACAATCATTAAATATTGTAGTACAAAATATGTGATACATGTTTCATTATGGTACTACACATAAATACATCACTGTAAAAGGACTAGTAGAGAGAATACTACAGACACAGTGGAATCATTGAACAAAATCTGAAATGTATTGATGCAATACAATCAAATCACACCATAGGTTTCTTTGAATCCATGCAACAATAATTAGCTACAAAAAAGAACAAAACTACAGTAAAATGTCAACTGCAGTGTTCCTCACCTGGCTTAGTGTAAAACAAAGGATTGATTACTGTACTTCTGAATTTCCATCAGCCCTGTGTTCAGGTTCAGGTTCTCACAACCATTTTTCACAAGAGGCATCTTGAAACTGAACATACCTGAACATACTCAGTCATCAGCTGCTTCACTCTGTCTGCATTTCTTTCAAAAGGCACACTATACTCTGTGCTACACATTGGTATGCAGTATACAGTCATTTGACAATTGAGAGTAGCCTAATGTTTAGTGCATGCTGAAGACTTGCCGCTTCTCAGTACGGAAATTTCTGATGATTGAGGCCACAGTTGATCCTGAGTTGATTCTGAGGTTTGATTGAATCATTGTAGCTGCCTCAGTCATGGTCATGCCATGATTTACAACATGCTCTACAACTATTTCTCGGATTTCACTGGACACTATTTGCTGTTGCTGCCGCTGTCTGGTCCGTGGCCTTGTCCTCTACCACGTTCCCCCAACACCTCTCAAATGAGGCCCATGGCTGCCTCTCTGGTGAGGCCTAAGCCCTCCTCTATGACGAGGCCCACGACCACCTCTCAGAAGGGGTGCATGTCCCCTTCCATTCCTTTGACCACCACGTCTTCCTCCTCCCACTGCTTGACCTCTATTGTGACCTGGATGACCTGCCGGCTCCATGTTATCACTGTGTTGCTGGGGTGGATAGCACTCATTTCACTCGATACTCGTACCACAATGTGAAATCAATCATCAATAACCAGTTGGCAGTATTGGAAAAGCAATTACAAGGGCCTGCATACATACAGTAATGTCAAATCTGATGTGGAAGAACAATCATCTTCAACCAGGTTGGAGCGTTAGTTGCAATGCCTTTAATACACGCAGCGTGGAGAGGAACAGTGACTCAAGTAGATCCCAAAGTCGCTCTGCCTTCATTTTAACAGTCAGAGCTTTTATACACAAAAATCAAAGAGCTGGTTATAATCAGAAAGTCATTACTATGTTATCTTAAAGGTTAGCTAAGCAGAATTTATATCATTATAGGACAGAGTTCATAGATCAACACATGGATTAGGGAGCAGGCACTTCAATCATACTGTTTGACATTGTCTCCAAGATTCTCATCGTAAATAACAAACAGAAATCAAACTACCTTCTGGCCTGACCTTCTAGCTTGACCTTATCTTTCTTAAGTATACAAGAGAGAAAAACAGGTATTAGAGAAAGAATTTCTAACTTTCCTTCCACACTGCAAACATGGTGTGGAAAAGTGCTACATGATGATGAATGATGATGAAATATTACATCCATAGATAATGTAGTCCAACTGGTTCATGCTCCTCGTTTATTGATGTCAATGGATCTCATTATCCTGAAACTTTCATGATCGAAACATGGAATATTGTTTGTCAGTTTCCATAAAATTATGCATTAAGAGTAATGCAACAGTCACTTATCATTTTGAGCAGCTGTATCAATTGATAGTTAGATCTTTGTAATGAAATGAATAGACAGTGATCTCAGATGTAATGTGTGAATTGCATTTTGAAATGGTAATACTTTGATGTTAAGTTGTGTCATTTTAGTTCAATGAACAAATGATCTGAGGTTGATGTGTATTGTATCCAAGCAATTGTAAAAAAGTGTTAGAGTTTTGAAAAATGTGCATTTTGATCATCGGGTGTGAGTTTAGTGTCTAGAGTTTTGAAAAATGACATCAAGGTTCTGAAATGAGTGCCAAAGTGATTGTAAAAAAGTGTAATATCAGGGGACAGTGGCTATTAGTGATCTGGCCTTCCATGGCCTCTGTATTAATGTAACAGGTCACATTGTATGTGTACACTGATACTTGATAGTATAATATAGTACAAGTAAAAAACATACATAGGTATCATAGAAGTATTTTGCAGAAATGATTATGGATAGTTATCAAAATGGAGAGGAAATGCTAAATCCAGTCTCCCCAGGCTGAGCTTCTATTGCTGCACCTGCTAAGTGGCTGCTGGCCCCACTATATGGATAGAGCCACACCAAGTACAAGAGTCTCCCCATTGCTATTTATATCTCCCTATCCAGTCTTCTATAGGTGTCAGGGTGGGGTGCCTATTCCCCTGCATGCTTTGAAACCTATAGCACCTGGGACGCACACTTGGGATCCGGTTCCTCTGCCCCTCACATACACATGAGGAATCCCAGGTGCTCAATACGTCATACTGTCTCTTTCATCTCATGTGTAAACTATGGACAAATACATGACTAAACGTGTTTAGTTGCTTTTCCCAGAATGCTTTGCGCCACGATATGCAAATAACGGGGACTATGATTGGCTCCCTGACATTACCCACACTGCGACTGATGCTACCCATTTCACTACCCAACAAAGACCCATAATATGCGTGTGTCTGTCTGTCTGTCTGTCAAAGTATGTGTGTGTGTTTCTGTGTGTGTCTGTGTCTGTCTGTCTGTGTGTGAAAGTGTGTGTGTGTCTGTCTGTCTGTCTGTCATGTAACTTGCACATCTGTGAGGGCACCACTAATGCAGAAAGAGATGTACACATATTGTTTATTTTCCATATATATGTATGTATGTATGTATGCATGTCCAATTGCTTTGACAATACAAATGAATTGAATTGAGAGGGAGAGAGAGAGAGTAAGAGAGAGAGAGAGAGAGACAGACAGACAGACAGACAGAGAGACACACACACACACACACACACACACACAGAAAGCCAGCCAGCCAGCTCAGCGATGACATGACGAGCCTCTCTCAGCTTACTGCTATGACATCACAGAGCACGTACATTCCGTTTAACAAATCGTTAAACAAAAAAGGTTATAAACACATTGACTACAACACCGGTTAGTAAGACGAAGGTGAGTCTCTCGTTAGTATTATTAGTCAGACATTAAATAACTACGCAGGTTAGTATTTATGTCAGGTAACTTCTCGTTATATATATATCAGTCTCATTTACGTTTAGGTGCCGAGAAAGATCCTATTTGTTACCACAATTTCCCTTAACTGATTATTATTCAATGATTAAGGATAGGCAGGGCCACCAATAATCTAATGTCTATTAACTTGTGTCAATTTCAGACTAAACAGTTAAACAGGAATGAGAAGATATTTCTCGGCGTTGACAGATTTTATTTCTAAAATTATCAACAAAACAGTTTAATGCAACTCACATTTATATTTAAGAAAACTAAATGATATTACACATTCTAGAGTTATGAATCACAGATTAACATTTCTAATTGATTTCTCAAATGTCATGAATCACAAACTCCAAACTGTTAAACTTATGTGAACTTCGTCGCAGAGAGGCCTCTCTGGCTTCGGGCTCAGATAACAGCACACGGCACGAGGTCCGTGTGGTTTGGAACAAAGGCAGTCCGGTTCGGCTTTGTCCAAGAACTTCCACTCAGTCGATGCACCTGGAAGTTGGGGTTTCGGGAATGTAGAGTCGTTTCCAAACAGATTTTCCATTGGTTTGAAGGCTCCAAGGTTGTGCACAAAATCTTCTTTGTAAGCATGGTTCCACCGTAGTTACTTGAAGACGAAGTCTTTGAGGAAAGCAGGGCCCTGTTTGTTCCAAGGGTCAAGTTTCTTAAGACTCAAATAGCTATTTAAGTGACTGACACTTTCGTATTCAGTCGACTTAGTCAATTGTCCAGCTGTAAAACTCCACTGATCAGGTGGGTCTGTGAAGTTATTTATTTAATAAAGTCCTTTAAAATAATTCTTCGCTCAATCTCCTTCTCATAGTTTAACTCTTCTGTTGCCGGCAAAGACTTGGTTGGTTTCTGATTCCGGTTCTGGCAACAGAGCTACAGGTTGAGCTGTGGCAGCGAGTTTCTGGTTCAGGTGAGAGAGAGAGAGAGAGAAAGACTGTCCGCTGTTCCTTATAGTCTGTCAGATCAGTAGGTGATTGGTCCCTGAGTTCTTGAGATTGGATTTCGGTTTCAGCCCCCAGTGTCCTATTGGAGGGAGGCTTTATTTATGACTGATGTCAATCCATGCCATCTTTTGGAAATGCCGGTTGGCCTGGGTTCGTAGCTCTATGTCGGGATTTCGGCTCTCATCCACTTCAAAGAGTTTTTATCACCTACAGGCCCCTTTCTCCAGACATCTCATAGCAGAATTCCAAACTATTTGGCCTCTTCTCGGTGCCATCCTCCCCAAAACTGTCACTTTGATGCAAACCAGTTCCAAGCTGATGAGCTAAGGAAATCTGATAACTTTGGGGGGGGAGAGGTCTTCTTTAGATCAGTGCTTCAGCTCAGAGCCCAAATGCTCTTATCCAAATACACCCAACATAACGCTACATATGTATGTATGTATGTATATATGTGTAGAAGGAAAATTAGAAATTATTTTCTTACACCTGTTTTTCTCTCTTGTATACTTAAGAAAGATACGGTCAAGCTAGAAGGTCAGCCCAGAAGATAGTTTGATTTCTGTTTGTTATTTACGATGAGAACCTTGGAGACATTGTCAAACGGTATGACCTACGTGCCTGTTCCCTAAAACCATGTGTTGACCTATGAACTCTGTTCTATAATGATATATGTTCTGCTTAGTTAGCCTTTAAGATAACATAGTAATGACTTTCTAGCATGTATGGATGTATGTATGTATGTATATATATATATATATATATATATATATATGTATGTATGTCCAATTGCTTTGACAATACAAATGAATTGAATTGAGAGGAAGAGAGAGAGAGAGAGAGAGAGAGAAAGAGAGAGAGAGAGACAGACAGACAGACAGACAGCTCAGCGATGACATCACGAGCCTCTCTCAGCTGACTGCTATGACATCACAGAGGACGTACATTCCGTTGCTTGTCGTCTGTCAACCACTCAGTCACTGCTAGCCAGACTGTCCCTAAGACAAAGTGTACAATACTTCAATTATATCTCCTCCAGACAGATAAAGAGTATTAAGAGCTACGATGAAGATACCCAGGAGACGTAAAAAGCTTGCATCACCTGGTATTTCCTGGAGGTCACCCATCCAAGTACTAACCAGGCCCTGGCCCGTTTAGTTTCCAAGGTCTGACGAGACCGGGCACGTTCAGGACGGTGTGGCCGCAAGCCGAGATGCCTGGCTGCATGATGTCTCTTAAAGGCTGGCGGGTATTGACGGAATTTCCAGCAAAAAATAAAAAATAAAAAAATAAAAAAATGGAGGGAAAAATATCAGTTCAGCAAAGGGTGTTGAAAGTAGCCGGGAACGTGTACATTTCTTCAATTATATCTCCTCCAGACAGAAAGAGAGTATTAAGATCTACGATGATGTTACCCAGGAGACGTATAAAGCTTGCAGCACCTGGTATTTCCAGGAGGTCACCCATCCAAGTACTGACCAGGCCCTGCCCTGTATAGCTTCCGAGATCTGATGAGATCGGTCGCGTTCAGGACGGCGTGGCCGCAAGCCGAGACGCCTGGCAGCATGATGTCTCTTAAAGGCGGGCGGGTTTTGACGGACCTTCCAGCAAAAAAAAAAAGAAAAATGAAAAATGGAGGGAAAAATATCAGTGCAGCAAAGGGTGTTGAAAGTTGCCGGGTACGTGTACATTTCTTCAATTGTATCTTCTCCTGACAGAAAGAGAGTATTAAGAGCTACAATGAAGTTACTCAGGAGACTAAAAAGCTTGCAGCACCAGGTATTTCCAGAAGGTCTCCCATCCAAGTACTGACCAGGTCTTGCCCCGTTTAGCTTCTGAGATCTGATGAGATCGGGCGCGTTCAGGACGGTGTGGCCGCAAACCTAGAGGCCTGGATGTATGAAGTCTCTTAAAGGCTGGCGGGTATTGACGGAAGTTCCAGCAAAAAAAAAAGAAATAAGAAAAATGGAGGGAAAAATATCAGTGCAGCAAAGGGTGTTAAATGTAGCTGGGTACGTGTACAATACTTCAATTATATCTCCTCCAGACAGAAAGCGAGTATGAAGAGCTACGATGAAGTTACCCAAGTGATGTAAAAAGCTTGCAGCACCTGGTATCTCCAGGAGGTCTCCCATCTAAGTACTGACCAGGCCCTGCCCCGTTTAGCTTCCGAGATCTGACGAGATCGTGCGCATTCAGGATGGTGTGGCCACAAGCCGAGATGCCTGGCTGCATGATGTCTCTTAAAGGCTGGAGGATATTGACAGAACTTCCAGCAAAATAAAGAAGAAAAAAGAAAAATGGAGGGAAAAATATCAGTGCAGCAAAGGGAGTTGAAAGTAGCCGGGTACGTGTACAATTCTTCAATTATATCTCCTCCAGACAGAAAGAGAGTATTAAGAGCTATGATGAAGTTACCCAGGAGACGTAAGAAGCTTGCAGCACCTGGTATTTCCAGGAGGTCTCCCATCCAAGTACAGAATAGACACTGCCCCGTTTAGCTTCCGAGATCTGATGAGATTGGGCGCGTTCAGGACGGTGTGGCCGCAAACCAAGAGGCCTGGCTGCATGATGTCTCTTAAAGGCTGGCGGGTATTGACGGAACTGCCAGCAAAAAAAAAAGAAAAAAGAAAAATGGAGTGAAAAATTTCAGTGCAGCAAAGGGAGTTGAAAGTAGCCGGGTACGTGTACAATTCTTCAATTATATCTCCTCCAGACAGAAAGAGAGTATTAAGAGCTATGATGAAGTTACCCAGGAGACGTAAGAAGCTTGCAGCACCTGGTATTTCCAGGAGGTCTCCCATCCAAGTACTGATCAGGCCCTGCCCCGTTCAGCTTCCGAGATCTGACGAAATCGGGCACGTTCAGGACGGTGTGGCCGCAAACAAAGAGGCCTGGCTGCATGATGTCTCTTAAAGGCTGGCGGGTATTGATGGAACTTCCAGCAAAAAAAATAAGAAAAAAGAAAAATGGAGAGAAACAAATCAGTGCAGCAAAGGGTTTTGAAAGTAGCCGGGTACGTGTACAATTCTTCAATTATATCTCCTCCAGACAGAAAGAGAGTATAAAGAGCTACGATGAAGTTTCCCAGGAGACGTAAAAATCTTGCAGCACCTTGTATTTCCAGGAGGTCACCCATCGAAGTACTGACCAGGCCCTGCCCCATTTAGCTTCCGAGATCTGACGAGATCGGGCGCGTTCATGACGGTGTGGCCGAAAGCCAAGAGGCCTGGCTGCATGATGTCTCTAAAAGGCTGGCGGGTATTGACGGAACATCCAAGAAAAAAAAATAAAAAAAAAATAGAAAAATGGAGAGAAAAATATCAGTGCAGGAAAGGGTGTTGAAAGTAGCCGGGTACGTGTACAATACTTCAATTATATCTCCTCCAGACAGAAAGAGAGTATTAAGAGCTACGATGAAGTTACCCAAGTGACGATAAAAGCTTGCAGCACCTGGTATTTCCAGGAGGTCACCCATCCAAGTACTGACCAGGCCCTGCCCCGTTCAGCTTCCGAGATCTGACAAGATCGGGCGCGTTCAGGACGGTGTGGCCGCAAGCCGAGAGGCCTGGCTGCATGATGTCTCTTAAAGGCTGGCGGGTATTGACGGAACTTCCAGCAAATAAAAAAAAAAAAAAAAAAAAGAAAAACGGAGGGAAAAAAATCAGTGCAGCAAAGGGTGTTGACAGTAGCCGGGTACGTGTACAATTCTTCAATTAAATCTCCTCCAGACAGAAAGAGAGTATTAAAAGCTACGACGAAGTTCCCCAGGTGACGAAAAAAGCTTGCAGCGCCTGGAATTTCCAGAAGGTCTCACATTCAAGTAATGACCAGGCCCTGCCCAGTTTAGCTTCCGAGAGCTGACGAGATGGGGCGCGTTCAGGACGGTGTGGCCGCAAGCCAAGAGGCCTTGCTGCATGATGTCTCTTAAAGGCTGGCGGATATTGACGGATCTTCCAGAAAAAAGAAAAAAGAAAAAGAAAAATGGAGGGAAAAATATCAGTGCAGCAAAGGGTGTTAAAAGTAGCCGAGTACGTGTACAATACTTCAATTATATCTCCTCCAGACAGAAAGAGTGTATTAAGAGCTAAGATAAAGTTACCCAGGAGACGTAAAAGTTTGCAGCACGAGGTATTTCCAGGAGGTCTCACATTCATGTACTGACCAGGTCCTGCCCCGTTTAGCTTCCGAGATCTGACGAGATCGGGCGCGTTCAGGATGGTGTGGCCGCAAGCTGAGATGCCTGGCTGCATGATGTCTCTTAAAGGCTGGCGGGTATTGACGGAACTGCCAGCAAAAAAAAAAAAGAAAAATAGAGGGAAATATACCAGTGCAGCAAAGGGTGTTGAAAGTAGCCGGGTACGTGTACAATTCTTCAATTATATCTCCTGGAGACAGAAAGAGAGAATTAAGAGCTACGATGAAGTTACCCAGGAGACGTAAAAAGCTTGCAGCACCTGGTATTTCCAGGAGGTCTCCCATCCAAGTACTGAGCAGGCCCTGCCCCGTTTAGCTTCCGAAATCTGATATGATCGGGCGCGTTCTGGACGGTGTGACTACAAGCCAAGAGGCCTGGCTGCATGATGTCTCTTAAAGGCTGGCGGATATTGATGGAACTTCCAGCAAAAAAATAAAATAAAAAGAAAAATGGAGGGAAAAATATCAGTGCAGCAAAGGGTGTTGAAAGTAGCCTAGTACGTGTACAATTCTTCAATTATATCTCCTCCAGACAGAAAGAGAGTATTAAGAGCTACGATGAAGTTACCCAGGAGACGTAAAAGGCTTGCAGCACCTGGTATTTCTCGGAGGTCTCCCATCCAAGTACTGACCAGGCCCTGCCCCGTTTAGCTTCCGAGATCTGACGAGATCGGGCGCGTTCAGGATGGTGTGGCCGCAAGCCGAGATGCCTGGCTGCATGATGTCTCTTAAAGGCTGGCGGGTATTGACGGAACTGCCAGCAAAAAAAAAAAAGAAAAATAGAGGGAAATATACCAGTGCAGCAAAGGGTGTTGAAAGTAGCCGGGTACGTGTACAATTCTTCAATTATATCTCCTGGAGACAGAAAGAGAGTATTAAGAGCTACGATGAAGTTACCCAGGAGACGTAAAAAGTTTGCAGCACCTGGTATTTCTAGGAGGTCTCCCATCCAAGTACTGACCAGGCCCTGCCCCGTTTAGCTTCCGAGATCTGACGAGATCGGGCGCATTCAGGACGGTGTGGCCGCAAGCCGAGAGGCCTGGCTACATGATGTCTCTTAATGGCTGGCGGGTATTGACGGAACTTCCAGCAAAAAAAAAAAAAAAAAAAAAAGAAAAAGAAAAATGGAGGGAAAAATATCAGTGCAGTAATGGGTTTTGAAAGTAGCCGGGTACGTGTACAATACTTCAATTATATCTCCTCCAGACAGATAGAGAGTATTAAGAGCTACGATAAAGTTACCCAGGAGAAGTAAAAGCTTGCAGCACCAGGTATTTCCAGGAGGTCTCACATTCATGTACCGACCAGGTCCTGCCCCGTTTAGCTTCCGAGATCTGACGAGATCGGGCGCGTTCAGGATGGTGTGGCCGCAAGCCGAGATGCCTGGCTGCATGATGTCTCTTAAAGGCTGGCGGGTATTGACGGAACTGCCAGCAAAAAAAAAAAAGAAAAATAGAGGGAAATATACCAGTGCAGCACAGGGTGTTGAAAGTAGCCGGGTACGTGTACAATTCTTCAAATATATCTCCTGGAGAAAGAAAGAGAGTATTAAGAGCTACGATGAAGTTACCCAGGAGACGTAAAAAGCTTGCAGCACCTGGTATTTCCAGGAGGTCACACATCCAAGTACTGACCAGGCCCTGCCCCGTTTAGCTTCCGAGATCTGATATGATCGGGCGCGTTCAGGACGGTGTGACTACAAGCCAAGAGGCCTGGCTGCATGATGTCTCTTAAAGGCTGGCGGATATTGACGGAACTTCCAGCAAAAAAATAAAATAAAAAGAAAAATGGAGGGAAAAATATCAGTGCAGCAAAGGCTGTTGAAAGTAGCCTAGTACGTGTACAATTCTTCAATTATATCTCCTCCAGACAGAAAGAGAGTATTAAGAGCTACGATGAAGTTACCCAGGAGACGTAAAAAGCTTGCAGCACCTGGTATTTCTAGGAGGTCTCCCATCCAAGTACTGACCAGGCCCTGCCCCGTTTAGCTTCCGAGATCTGACGAGATCGGGCGCATTCAGGACGGTGTGGCCGCAAGCCGAGGAGCCTGGCTACATGATGTCTCTTAATGGCTGGCGGGTATTGACGGAACTTCCAGCAAAAAAAAAAAAAAAAAAAAAGAAAAAGAAAAATGGAGGGAAAAATATCAGTCCAGTAATGGGTTTTGAAAGTAGCCGGGTACGTGTACAATACTTCAATTATATCTCCTCCAGACAGATAGAGAGTATTAAGAGCTACGATAAAGTTACCCAGGAGACGTAAAAGCTTGCAGCACCAGGTATTTCCAGGAGGTCTCACATTCATGTACTGACCAGGTCCTGCCCCGTTTAGCTTCCGAGATCTGACGAGATCAGGCGCGTTCAGGATGGTGTGGCCGCAAGCCGAGATGCCTGGCTGCATGATGTCTCTTAAAGGCTGGCGGGTATTGACGGAACTGCCAGCAAAAAAAAAAAAGAAAAATAGAGGAAAATATACCAGTGCAGCAAAGGGTGTTGAAAGTAGCCGGGTACGTGTACAATTCTTCAATTATATCTCCTGGAGACAGAAAGAGAGTATTAAGAGCTACGATGAAGTTACCCAGGAGACGTAAAAAGTTTGCAGCACCTGGTATTTCTAGGAGGTCTCCCATCCAAGTACTGACCAGGCCCTGCCCCGTTTAGCTTCCGAGATCTGACGAGATCGGGCGCATTCAGGACGGTGTGGCCGCAAGCCGAGAGGCCTGGCTACATGATGTCTCTTAATGGCTGGCGGGTATTGACGGAACTTCCAGCAAAAAAAAAAAAAAAAAAAAAAGAAAAAGAAAAATGGAGGGAAAAATATCAGTGCAGTAATGGGTTTTGAAAGTAGCCGGGTACGTGTACAATACTTCAATTATATCTCCTCCAGACAGATAGAGAGTATTAAGAGCTACGATAAAGTTACCCAGGAGAAGTAAAAGCTTGCAGCACCAGGTATTTCCAGGAGGTCTCACATTCATGTACTGACCAGGTCCTGCCCCGTTTAGCTTCCGAGATCTGACGAGATCGGGCGCGTTCAGGATGGTGTGGCCGCAAGCCGAGATGCCTGGCTGCATGATGTCTCTTAAAGGCTGGCGGGTATTGACGGAACTGCCAGCAAAAAAATTAAATAAAAAGAAAAATGGAGGGAAAAATATCAGTGCAGCAAAGGCTGTTGAAAGTAGCCTAGTACGTGTACAATTCTTCAATTATATCTCCTCCAGACAGAAAGAGAGTATTAAGAGCTACGATGAAGTTACCCAGGAGACGTAAAAAGCTTGCAGCACCTGGTATTTCTAGGAGGTCTCCCATCCAAGTACTGACCAGGCCCTGCCCCGTTTAGCTTCCGAGATCTGACGAGATCGGGCGCATTCAGGACGGTGTGGCCGCAAGCCGAGAAGCCTGGCTACATGATGTCTCTTAATGGCTGGCGGGTATTGACGGAACTTCCAGCAAAAAAAAAAAAAAAAAAAAAAGAAAAAGAAAAATGGAGGGAAAAATATCAGTCCAGTAATGGGTTTTGAAAGTAGCCGGGTACGTGTACAATACTTCAATTATATCTCCTCCAGACAGATAGAGAGTATTAAGAGCTACGATAAAGTTACCCAGGAGACGTAAAAGCTTGCAGCACCAGGTATTTCCAGGAGGTCTCACATTCATGTACTGACCAGGTCCTGCCCCGTTTAGCTTCCGAGATCTGACGAGATCAGGCGCGTTCAGGATGGTGTGGCCGCAAGCCGAGATGCCTGGCTGCATGATGTCTCTTAAAGGCTGGCGGGTATTGACGGAACTGCCAGCAAAAAAAAAAAAGAAAAATAGAGGGAAATATACCAGTGCAGCACAGGGTGTTGAAAGTAGCCGGGTACGTGTACAATTCTTCAATTATATCTCCTGGAGAAAGAAAGAGAGTATTAAGAGCTACGATGAAGTTACCCAGGAGAAGTAAAAAGCTTGCAGCACCTGGTATTTCCAGGAGATCACACATCCAAGTACTGACCAGGCCCTGCCCCGTTTAGCTTCCGAAATCTGATATGATCGGGCGCGTTCAGGACGGTGTGACTACAAGCCAAGAGGCCTGGCTGCATGATGTCTCTTAAAGGCTGGCGGATATTGACGGAACTTCCAGCAAAAAAATAAAATAAAAAGAAAAATGGAGGGAAAAATATCAGTGCAGCAAAGGGTGTTGAAAGTAGCCTAGTACGTGTACAATTCTTCAATTATATCTCCTGGAGACAGAAAGAGAGTATTAAGAGCTACGATGAAGTTACCCAGGAGACGTAAAAGGCTTGCAGCACCTGGTATTTCTAGGAGGTCTCCCATCCAAGTACTGACCAGGCCCTGCCCCGTTTAGCTTCCAAGATCTGACGAGATCGGGCGCAATCAGGACGGTGTGGCCGCAAGCCGAGAGGCCTGGCTGCATGATGTCTCTTAAAGGTTGGCGGGTATTGACGGAACTTCCAGCAAAAAAAAAAAAAAAAAAGAAAAATGGATGGAAAAATATCAGTGCAGCAAAGGGTGTTGACAGTAGCTGGGTACGTGTACAATACTTCAAATATATCTCCTCCAGACAGATAGAGAGTATTAAGAGCTACGATAAAGTTACCCAGGAGACGTAAAAGCTTGCAGCACCAGGTATTTCCAGGAGGTCTCACATTCATGTACCGACCAGGTCCTTCCCCGTTTAGCTTCCAAGATCTGACGAGATCGGGCGAGTTCAGGATGGTGTGGCCGCAAGCCGAAAGGCCTGGCTGCATGATGTCTCTTAAAGGTTGGCGGGTATTGACGGAACTTCCAGCAAAAAAAAATAAAAAAAAAATAGAAAAATGGAGGGAAAAATATCAGTGCAGGAAAGGGTGTTGAAAGTAGCCGGGTACGTGTACAATTCTTCAATTATATCTTCTGCAGACTGAAAGAGAGTATTAAGAGCTACGATAAAGTTACCAAGGAGACGTAAAAGCTTGCAGCACCTGGTATTTCCAGGAGGTCTCACATTCAAGTACTGACCAGTTCCTGCCCCGTTTAGCTTCCGAGATCTGACGATATCATGCGCATTCAGGACGGTGTGGCCAAAAGCCGAGAGGCCCGGCTGCATGATGTCTTTTTAAGGCTGGCGGGTATTGACGGAACTTCCAGCAAAAAAAAAAAGAAAAAAGAAAAATGGAGGGAAAAATATCAGTGCAGCAAAGGCTGTTGAAAGTAGCCGGGTACGTGTACAATACTTCAATTATATCTCCTCCAGACAGATAGAGAGTATTAAGAGCTACGATGAAGTTTCCCAGGAGACGTAAAAAGCATGCAGCACCTGGTATTTCCAGGAGGTCTCCCATCCAAGTACTGACCAGGCCCTGCCCCGTTTGGCTTCCGAGATCTGACGAGATCGGGCGTGTTCAGGACGGTGTGGCCGCAAGCCAAGAGGCCGGGCTGCATGATGTCTCTTAAAGGCTAGCGGGTATTGACGGAACTTCCAGCAAAAAATAAAAAATAAATAAATAGAAAAATGGAGGGAAAAATATCAGTGCAGGACAGGGTGTTGAAAGTAGCCGGGTACATGTACAATTCTTCAATTATATCTCCTCCAGACTGAATGAGAGTATTAAGAGCTACTCTGAAGTTACCCAGGAGATGTAAAAAGCTTTCAGCACCTGGTATTTCCAGGAGGTCACCCATCCAATTACTGACCAGGCCCTGCCTAGTTTCTCTTCCGAGATCTGACGAGATCTTGCGTCTTCAGGACGGTGTGGCCTCAAGCCAAGAGGCCTGGCTGCATGATGTGTCTTAAAGGCTGGAGGGTATTGATGGAACTTCCAGCAAAAAACAAAAGAAAAAAGAAAAATGGAGGGAAAAATATCAGTGCAGCAAATGGTGTTGACAGTAGCTGGGTACGTGTACAATTCTTCAATTATATCTCCTCCAGACAGATAGAGAGTATTAAGAGCTACGATAAAGTTACCCAGGAGACGTAAAAGCTTGCAGCACCAGGTATTTCCAGGAGGTCTCACATTCAAGTACTGACCAGGTCCTGCCCCGTTTAGCTTCCGAGATCTGACGAGATCGGGCGCGTTCAGGACGGTGTGGCCGCAAGCCGAGATGTCTGGCTGCATGATGTCTCTTAAAGGCTGGCGGGTATTGACGGAACTTCCAGCAAAAAAAAAAAAAAAAAGAAAAATGGATGGAAAAATATCAGTGCAGCAAAGGGTGTTGAAAGTAGCCGGGTACGTGTACAATTCTTCAATTATATATTCTCCAGACAGAAAGAGAGTATTAAGAGCTACGATGAAGTTCCCCAGGAGACGTAAAAAGCTGGCAGCACCTGGTATTTCCAGGAGGTCTCCCATCCAAGTACTGACCAGGCCCTGCCCCATTTAGTTTCCGAGATCTTCCGAGATCGGGCGAGTTCAGGATGGTGTGGCCGCAAGCCGAGAGGCCTGGTTGCATGATGTCTCTTAAAGGCTGGCGGGTATTGACGGAACGTCCAGCAAAAAAAAAAAAAAAAAAAAAAAAAATGGATGGAAAAATATCAGTGCAGCAAAGGATGTTGACAGTAGCTGGGTACGTGTACAATACTTCAATTATATCTCCTCCAGACAGATAGAGAGTATTAAGAGCTACGATAAAGTTACCCAGGAGACGTAAAAGCTTGCAGCACCAGGTATTTCCAGGAGGTCTCACATTCATGTACTGACCAGGTCCTGCCCCGTTTAGCTTCCGAGATCTGACGAGATCGGGCACGTTCAGGATGGTGTGGCCGCAAGCCGAGATGCCTGGCTGCATGATGTCTCTTAAAGGCTGGCGGGTATTGACGGAACTGCCAGCAAAAAAAAAAAGAAAAATTGAGGGAAATATACCAGTGCAGCAAAGGGTGTTGAAAGTAGCCTAGTACGTGTACAATTCTTCAATTATATCTCCTGGAGACAGAAAGAGAGTATTAAGAGCTACGATGAAGTTACCCAGGAGACGTAAAAGGCTTGCAGCACCTGGTATTTCTAGGAGGTCTCCCATCCAAGTACTGACCAGGCCCTGCCCCGTTTAGCTTCCGAGATCTGACGAGATCGGGCGCATTCAGGACGGTGTGGCCGCAAGCCGAGAGGCCTGGCTGCATTATGTCTCTTAAAGGTTGGCGGGTATTGACGGAACTTCCAGCAGAAAAAAAAAAAAAAAAGAAAAATGGATGGAAAAATATCAGTGCAGCAAAGGATGTTGACAGTAGCAGGGTACGTGTACAATACTTCAATTATATCTCCTCCAGACAGATAGAGAGTATTAAGAGCTACGATAAAGTTACCCAGGAGACGTAAAAGGCTTGCAGCACCTGGTATTTCCAGGAGGTCTCACATTCATGTACTGACCAGGTCCTGCCCCGTTTAGCTTCCGAGATCTGACGAGATCGGGCACGTTCAGGATGGTGTGGCCGCAAGCCGAGATGCCTGGCTGCATGATGTCTCTTAAAGGTTGGCGGGTATTGACGGAACTTCCAGCAGAAAAAAAAAAAAAAAAAGAAAAATGGATGGAAAAATATCAGTGCAGCAAAGGGTGTTGACAGTAGCTGGGTACGTGTACAATACTTCAATTATATCTCCTCCAGACAGATAGAGAGTATTAAGAGCTACGATAAAGTTACCCAGGAGACGTAAAAAGCTTGCAGCACCTGGTATTTCTAGGAGGTCTCCCATCCAAGTACTGACCAGGCCCTGCCCCGTTTAGCTTCCGAGATCTGACGAGATCGGGCGCGTTCAGGACGGTGTGGCCGCAAGCCGAAAGCCCTGGCTGCATGATGTCTCTTAAAGGCTGGCGGGTATTGACGGAACTGCCAGCAAAAAAAAAAAAAAAAAAAAAAAAAAAAAGAAAAATGGATGGAAAAATATCAGTGCAGCAAAGGATGTTGACAGTAGCTGGGTACGTGTACAATACTTCAATTATATCTCCTCCAGACAGATAGAGAGTATTTAGAGCTACGATAAAGTTACCCAGGAGACGTAAAAGCTTGCAGCACCAGGTATTTCCAGGAGGTCTCACATTCATGTACTGACCAGGTCCTGCCCCGTTTAGCTTCCGAGATCTGACGAGATCGGGCACGTTCAGGATGGTGTGGCCGCAAGCCGAGATGCCTGGCTGCATGATGTCTCTTAAAGGCTGGCGGGTATTGACGGAACTGCCAGCAAAAAAAAAAAAGAAAAATAGAGGGAAATATACCAGTGCAGCAAAGGGTGTTGAAAGTAGCCTAGTACGTGTACAATTCTTCAATTATATCTCCTGGAGACAGAAAGAGAGTATTAAGAGCTACGATGAAGTTACCCAGGAGACGTAAAAGGCTTGCAGCACCTGGTATATCTAGGAGGTCTCCCATCCAAGTACTGACCAGGCCCTGCCCCGTTTAGCTTCCGAGATCTGACGAGATCGGGCGCATTCAGGACGGTGTGGCCGCAAGCCGAGAGGCCTGGCTGCATTATGTCTCTTAAAGGTTGGCGGGTATTGACGGAACTTCCAGCAGAAAAAAAAAAAAAAAAGAAAAATGGATGGAAAAATATCAGTGCAGCAAAGGATGTTGACAGTAGCTGGGTACGTGTACAATACTTCAATTATATCTCCTCCAGACAGATAGAGAGTATTAAGAGCTACGATAAAGTTACCCAGGAGACGTAAAAGCTTGCAGCACCAGGTATTTCCAGGAGGTCTCACATTCATGTACTGACCAGGTCCTGCCCCGTTTAGCTTCCGAGATCTGACGAGATCGGGCACGTTCAGGATGGTGTGGCCGCAAGCCGAGATGCCTGGCTGCATGATGTCTGTTAAAGGTTGGCGGGTATTGACAGAACTTCAAGCAAAAAAAAAAATAAATAAAAAAAAAAAAATGGATCGAAAAATATCAGTGCAGCAAAGGGTGTTGACAGTAGCTGGGTACGTGTACAATACTTAAATTATATCTCCTCTGGACAGATAGAGAGTATTAAGAGCTACGATGAAGTTACCCAGGAGACGTAAAAGGCTTGCAGCACCTGGTATTTCTAGGAGGTCTCCCATCCAAGTACTGACCAGGCCCTGCCCCGTTTAGCTTCCGAGATCTGACGAGATCGGGCGCGTTCAGGATGGTGTGGCCGCACGCCAAGATGCCTGGCTGCATGATGTCTCTTAAAGGCTGGCGGGTATTGACGGAACTGCCAGCAAAAAAAAAAAAGAAAAATAGAGGGAAAAATACCAGTGCAGCAAAGGGTGTTGAAAGTAGCCGGGTACGTGTACAATTCTTCAATTATATCTTCTCCAGACAGAAAGAGAGTATTAAGAGCTACGATGAAGTTACCCAGGAGACGTAAAAAGCTGGCAGCACCTGGTATTTCCAGGAGGTCTCACATTTAAGTACTGACCAGGCCCTGCACCGTTTAGCTTCCGAGATCTGACGAGATCGGGCGCGTTCAGGACGGTGTGGCCGCAAGCCGAAAGCCCTGGCTGCATGATGTCTCTTAAAGGCTGGCGGGTATTGACGGAACTGCCAGCAAAAAAAAAAAAAAAAAAAATGGATGGAAAAATATCAGTGCAGCAAAGGATGTTGACAGAAGCTGGGTACGTGTACAATACTTCAATTATATCTCCTCCAGACAGATAGAGAGTATTAAGAGCTACGATAAAGTTACCCAGGAGACGTAAAAGCTTGCAGCACCAGGTATTTCCAGGAGGTCTCACATTCATGTACTGACCAGGTCCTGCCCCGTTTAGCTTCCGAGATCTGACGAGATCGGGCACGTTCAGGATGGTGTGGCCGCAAGCCGAGATGCCTGGCTGCATGATGTCTCTTAAAGGCTGGCGGGTATTGACGGAACTGCCAGCAAAAAAAAAAAAGAAAAATAGAGGGAAATATACCAGTGCAGCAAAGGGTGTTGAAAGTAGCCTAGTACGTGTACAATTCTTCAATTATATCTCCTGGAGACAGAAAGAGAGTATTAAGAGCTACGATGAAGTTACCCAGGAGACGTAAAAGGCTTGCAGCACCTGGTATTTCTAGGAGGTCTCCCATCCAAGTACTGACCAGGCCCTGCCCCGTTTAGCTTCCGATATCTGACGAGATCGGGCGCATTCAGGACGGTGTGGCCGCAAGCCGAGAGGCCTGGCTGCATTATGTCTCTTAAAGGTTGGCGGGTATTGACGTAACTTCCAGCAGAAAAAAAAAAAAAAAAGAAAAATGGATGGAAAAATATCAGTGCAGCAAAGGATGTTGACAGTAGCTGGGTACGTGTACAATACTTCAATTATATCTCCTCCAGACAGATAGAGAGTATTAAGAGCTACGATAAAGTTACCCAGGAGACGTAAAAGCTTGCAGCACCAGGTATTTCCAGGAGGTCTCACATTCATGTACTGACCAGGTCCTGCCCCGTTTAGCTTCCGAGATCTGACGAGATCGGGCGCATTCAGGACGGTGTGGCCGCAAGCCCAGAGGCCTGGCTGCATTATGTCTCTTAAAGGTTGGCGGGTATTGACGGAACTTCCAGCAGAAAAAAAAAAAAAAAAAGAAAAATGGATGGAAAAATATCAGTGCAGCAAAGGGTGTTGACAGTAGCTGGGTACGTGTACAATACTTCAATTATATCTCCATCCAGACAGATAGAGAGTATTAAGAGCTACGATGAAGTTACCCAGGAGACGTAAAAAGCTTGCAGCACCTGGTATTTCTAGGAGGTCTCCCATCCAAGTACTGACCAGGCCCTGCCCCGTTTAGCTTCCAAGATCTGACGAGATCGGGCGCATTCAGGACGGTGTGGCCGCAAGCCGAGAAGCCTGGCTACATGATGTCTCTTAATGGCTGGCGGGTATTGACGGAACTTCCAGCAAAAAAAAAAAAAAAAAAAAAAAGAAAAAGAAAAATGGAGGGAAAAATATCAGTCCAGTAATGGGTTTTGAAAGTAGCCGGGTACGTGTACAATACTTCAATTATATCTCCTCCAGACAGATAGAGAGTATTAAGAGCTACGATAAAGTTACCCAGGAGACGTAAAAGCTTGCAGCACCAGGTATTTCCAGGAGGTCTCACATTCATGTACCGACCAGGTCCTGCCCCGTTTAGCTTCCGAGATCTGACGAGATCGGGCGCGTTCAGGATGGTGTGGCCGCAAGCCGAGATGCCTGGCTGCATGATGTCTCTTAAAGGCTGGCGGGTATTGACGGAACTGCCAGCAAAAAAAAAAAAGAAAAATAGAGGGAAATATACCAGTGCAGCACAGGGTGTTGAAAGTAGCCGGGTACGTGTACAATTCTTCAATTATATCTTCTCCAGACAGAAAGAGAGTATTAAGAGCTACGATGAAGTTCCCCAGGAGACGTAAAAAGCTGGCAGCACCTGGTATTTCCAGGAGGTCTCACATTTAAGTACTGACCAGGTCCTGCCCCGTTTAGCTTCCGAGATCTGACAAGATCGGGCGCGTTCAGGACGGTGTGGCCGCAAGCCGAGATGTCTGGCTGCATGATGTCTCTTAAAGGCTAGCGGGTATTGTCGGAATTTCCAGCAAAAAAAAAAAAGAAAAATAGAGGGAAATATACCAGTGCAGCAAAGGGTGTTGAAAGTAGCCGGGTACGTGTACAATTCTTCAATTATATCTCCTGGAGACAGAAAGAGAGTATTAAGAGCTACGATGAAGTTACCCAGGAGACGTAAAAAGTTTGCAGCACCTGGTATTTCTAGTAGGTCTCCCATCCAAGTACTGACCAGGCCCTGCCCCGTTTAGCTTCCGAGATCTGACGAGATCGGGCGCATTCAGGACGGTGTGACTACAAGCCAAGAGGCTTGGCTGCATGATGTCTCTTAAAGGCTGGCGGATATTGACGGAACTTCCAGCAAAAAAATAAAATAAAAAGAAAAATGGAGGGAAAAATATCAGTGCAGCAAAGGGTGTTGACAGTAGCTGGGTACGTGTACAATACTTAAATTATATCTCCTCCGGACAGATAGAGAGTATTAAGAGCTACGATGAAGTTACCCAGGAGACGTAAAAAGCTTGCAGCACCTGGTATTTCTAGGAGGTCTCCCATCCAAGTACTGACCAGGCCCTGCCCCGTTTAGCTTCCGAGATCTGACGAGATCGGGCGCGTTCAGGATGGTGTGGCCGCAAGCCAAGATGCCTGGCTGCATGATGTCTCTTAAAGGCTGGCGGGTATTGCCGGAACTGCCAGCAAAAAAAAAAAAGAAAAATAGAGGGAAAAATACCAGTGCAGCAAAGGGTGTTGAAAGTAGCCGGGTACGTGTACAATTCTTCAATTATATCTTCTCCAGACAGAAAGAGAGTATTAAGAGCTACGATGAAGTTCCCCAGGAGACGTAAAAAGCTGGCAGCACCTGGTATTTCCAGGAGGTCTCACATTTAAGTACTGACCAGGTCCTGCCCCGTTTAGCTTCCAAGATCTGACAAGATCGGGCGCGTTCAGGACGGTGTGGCCGCAAGCCGAGATGTCTGGCTGCATGATGTCTCTTAAAGGCTGGCGGGTATTGACGGAACTGCCAGCAAAAAAAAAAAAGAAAAATAGAGGGAAATATACCAGTGCAGCAAAGGGTGTTGAAAGTAGCCGGGTACGTGTACAATTCTTCAATTATATCTCCTGGAGACAGAAAGAGAGTATTAAGAGCTACGATGAAGTTACCCAGGAGACGTAAAAAGCTTGCAGCACCTGGTATTTCTAGGAGGTCTCCCATCCAAGTACTGACCAGGCCCTGCACCGTTTAGCTTCCGAGATCTGACGAGATCAGGCGCATTCAGGACAGTGTGTCCACAAGCCGAAAGCCCTGGCTGCATGATGTCTCTTAAAGGTTGGCGGGTATTGACGGAACTTCCAGCAAAAAAATAAAAGAAAAAAAGAAAAAAGAAAAATGGATGGAAAAATATCAGTGCAGCAAAGGGTGTTGACAGTAGCCGGGTACGTGTACAATACTTCAATTATATCTCCTCCAGACAGAGAGAGAGTATTAAGAGCTACAATAAAGTTACCCAGGAGACGTAAAAGCTTGCAGCACTAGGTATTTCCAGGAGGTCTCACATTCATGTACTGACCAGGTCCTGCCCCGTTTAGCTTCCGAGATCTGACGAGATCGGGCGCGTTCAGGATGGTGTGGCCGCAAGCCGAGATGCCTGGCTGCATGATGTCTCTTAAAGGCTGGCGGGTATTGACAGAACTGCCAGCAAAAAAAAAAAAGAAAAATAGAGGGAAATATACCAGTGCAGCAAAGGGTGTTGAAAGTAGCCGGGTACGTGTACAATTCTTCAATTATATCTTCTCCAGACAGAAAGAGAGTATTAAGAGCTACGATAAAGTTACCCAGGAGACGTAAAAGCTTGCAGCACCAGGTATTTCCAGGAGGTCTCACATTCATGTACTGACCAGGTCCTGCCCCGTTTAGCTTCCGAGATCTGACGATATCGGGCGCGTTCAGGATGGTGTGGCCGCAAGCCGAGATGCCTGGCTGCATGATGTCTCTTAAAGGCTGGCGGGTATTGACGGAACTGCCAGGAAAAAAAAAAAAGAAAAATAGAGGGAAATATACCAGTGCAGCACAGGGTGTTGAAAGTAGCCGGGTACGTGTACAATTCTTCAATTATATCTCCTGGAGAAAGAAAGAGAGTATTAAGAGCTACGATGAAGTTACCCAGGAGACGTAAAAAGCTTGCAGCACCTGGTATTTCCAGGAGGTCACACATCCAAGTACTGACCAGGCCCTGCCCCGTTTAGCTTCCGAAATCTGATATGATCGGGCGCGTTCAGGACGGTGTGACTACAAGCCAAGAGGCTTGGCTGCATGATGTCTCTTAAAGGCTGGCGGATATTGACGGAACTTCCAGCAAAAAAATAAAATAAAAAGAAAAATGGAGGGAAAAATATCAGTGCAGCAAAGGCTGTTGAAAGTAGCCTAGTACGTGTACAATTCTTCAATTATATCTCCTCCAGACAGAAAGAGAGTATTAAGAGCTACGATGAAGTTACCCAGGAGACGTAAAAAGCTTGCAGCACCTGGTATTTCTAGGAGGTCTCCCATCCAAGTACTGACCAGGCCCTGCCCCGTTTAGCTTCCGAGATCTGACGAGATCGGGCGCATTCAGGACGGTGTGGCCGCAAGCCGAGAAGCCTGGCTACATGATGTCTCTTAATGGCTAGCGGGTATTGACGGAACTTCCAGCAAAAAAAAAAAAAAAAAAAAAGAAAAAGAAAAATGGAGGGAAAAATATCAGTCCAGTAATGGGTTTTGAAAGTAGCCGGGTACGTGTACAATACTTCAATTATATCTCCTCCAGACAGATAGAGAGTATTAAGAGCTACGATAAAGTTACCCAGGAGACGTAAAAGCTTGCAGCACCAGGTATTTCCAGGAGGTCTCACATTCATGTACTGACCAGGTCCTGCCCCGTTTAGCTTCCGAGATCTGACGAGATCGGGCGCGTTCAGGATGGTGTGGCCGCAAGCCGAGATGCCTGGCTGCATGATGTCTCTTAAAGGCTGGCGGGTATTGACGGAACTGCCAGCAAAAAAAAAAAAGAAAAATAGAGGGAAATATACCAGTGCAGCACAGGGTGTTGAAAGTAGCCGGGTACGTGTACAATTCTTCAATTATATCTCCTGGAGAAAGAAAGAGAGTATTAAGAGCTACGATGAAGTTACCCAGGAGAAGTAAAAAGCTTGCAGCACCTGGTATTTCCAGGAGGTCACACATCCAAGTACTGACCAGGCCCTGCCCCGTTTAGCTTCCGAAATCTGATATGATCGGGCGCGTTCAGGACGGTGTGACTACAAGCCAAGAGGCCTGGCTGCATGATGTCTCTTAAAGGCTGGCGGGTATTGACAGAACTTCAAGCAAAAAAAAAAAAAAAAATGGATGGAAAAATATCAGTGCAGCAAAGGGTGTTGACAGTAGCTGGGTACGTGTACAATACTTAAATTATATCTCCTCCGGACAGATAGAGAGTATTAAGAGCTACGATGAAGTTACCCAGGAGACGTAAAAAGCTTGCAGCACCTGGTATTTCTAGGAGGTCTCCCATCCAAGTACTGACCAGGCCCTGCCCCGTTTAGCTTCCGAGATCTGACGAGATCGGGCGCGTTCAGGATGGTGTGGCTGCAAGCCAAGATGCCTGGCTGCATGATGTCTCTTAAAGGCTGGCGGGTATTGACGGAACTGCCAGCAAAAAAAAAAAAGAAAAATAGAGGGAAAAATACCAGTGCAGCAAAGGGTGTTGAAAGTAGCCGGGTACGTGTACAATTCTTCAATTATATCTTCTCCAGACAGAAAGAGAGTATTAAGAGCTACGATGAAGTTCCCCAGGAGACGTAAAAAGCTGGCAGCACCTGGTATTTCCAGGAGGTCTCACATTTAAGTACTGACCAGGTCCTGCCCCGTTTAGCTTCCGAGATCTGACAAGATCGGGCGCGTTCAGGACGGTGTGGCCGCAAGCCGAGATGTCTGGCTGCATGATGTCTCTTAAAGGCTGGCGGGTATTGACGGAACTGCCAGCAAAAAAAAAAAAGAAAAATAGAGGGAAATATACCAGTGCAGCAAAGGGTGTTGAAAGTAGCCGGGTACGTGTACAATTCTTCAATTATATCTCCTGGAGACAGAAAGAGAGTATTAAGAGCTACGATGAAGTTACCCAGGAGACGTAAAAAGCTTGCAGCACCTGGTATTTCTAGGAGGTCTCCCATCCAAGTACTGACCAGGCCCTGCACCGTTTAGCTTCCGAGATCTGACGAGATCGGGCGCATTCAGGACGGTGTGTCCACAAGCCGAAAGCCCTGGCTGCATGATGTCTCTTAAAGGTTGGCGGGTATTGATGGAACTTCCAGCAAAAAAATAAAAGAAAAAAAGAAAAAAGAAAAATGGATGGAAAAATATCAGTGCAGCAAAGGGTGTTGACAGTAGCCGGGTACGTGTACAATACTTCAATTATATCTCCTCCAGACAGAGAGAGAGTATTAAGAGCTACGATAAAGTTACCCAGGAGACGTAAAAGCTTGCAGCACTAGGTATTTCCAGGAGGTCTCACATTCATGTACTGACCAGGTCCTGCCCCGTTTAGCTTCCGAGATCTGACGAGATCGGGCGCGTTCAGGATGGTGTGGCCGCAAGCCAAGATGCCTGGCTGCATGATGTCTCTTAAAGGCTGGCGGGTATTGACAGAACTGCCAGCAAAAAAAAAAAAGAAAAATAGAGGGAAATATACCAGTGCAGCAAAGGGTGTTGAAAGTAGCCGGGTACGTGTACAATTCTTCAATTATATCTCCTGGAGACAGAAAGAGAGTATTAAGAGCTACGATGAAGTTACCCAGGAGACGTAAAAAGCTTGCAGCACCTGGTATTTCTAGGAGGTCTCCCATCCAAGTACTGACCAGGCCCTGCCCCGTTTAGCTTCCGAGATCTGACGAGATCAGGCGCATTCAGGACGGTGTGGCCGCAAGCCAAGAAGCCTGGCTACATGATGTCTCTTAAAGGTTGGCGGGTATTGACGGAACTTCCAGCAAAAAAAAAAAAAAAAAAGAAAAATGGAGGGAAAAATATCAGTGCAGGAAAGGGTGTTGACAGTAGCTGGGTACGTGTACAATACTTCAATTATATCTCCTGCAGACTGAAAGAGAGTATTAAGAGCTACGATAAAGTTACCCAGGAGACGTAAAAGTTTGCAGCACCTGGTATTTCCAGGAGGTCTCACATTCAAGTACTGACCAGGTCCTGCCCCGTTTAGCTTCCGAGATCTGACGATATCATGCGCATTCAGGACGGTGTGGCCGAAAGCCGAGAGGCACGGCTGCATGATGTCTCTTTAAGGCTGGCGGGTATTGACGGAACTTACAGCAAAAAAAAAAAAAAAAAGAAAAATGGAGGGAAAAATATCAGTGCAGCAAAGGGTTTTGAAAGTAGCCGGGTACGTGTACAATTCTTCAATAATATCTCCTACAGACTGAAAGAGAGTATTAAGAGCTATGATGAAGTTACCCAGGAGACGTAAAAAGCTTGCAGCACCTGGTATTTCCAGGAGGTCACCCATCCAAGTACTGACCAGGCCCTGCCCCGTTAGCTTCCGAAATCTGATGAGATGGGGCGCGTTCAGGACGGTGTGGCCGCAAGCCAAGAGGCCTGGCTGCATGATGTCTCTTAAAGGCTGGCGGGTATTGACGGAACTTCCAGCAAAAAAAAAAAAAAAAAAATGGAAAATGGAGGGAAAAATATCAGTACAGCAAAGGCTGTTGAAAGTAGCCGGGTACATGTACAATTCTTCAATTATATCTCCTCCAGACTGAATGAGAGTATTAAGAGCTATGCTGAAGTTACCCAGGAGATGTAAAAAGCTTTCAGCACCTGGTATTTCCAGGAGGTCACCCATCCAATTACTGACCAGACCCTGCCCAGTTTTTCTTCCGAGATCTGACGAGATTTTGCATCTTCAGGACGGTGTGGCCTCAAGCCAAGAGGCCTGGCTGCATGATGTCTCTTAAAGGCTGGAGGGTATTGATGGAACTTCCAGCAAGAAATAAAAGAAAAAAGAAAAATGGAGGGAAAAATATCAGTGCAGCAAAGCGTGTTGAAGGTAGCCGGGTACGTGTACAATTCTTCAATTATATCTCCTCCAGACAGATAGAGAGTATTAAGAGCTACGATAAAGTTACCCAGGAGACGTAAAAGCTTGCAGCACCAGGTATTTCCAGGAGGTCTCACATTCAAGTACTGAACAGGTCCTGCCCCGTTTAGCTTCCGAGATCTGACGAGATCGGGCGCGTTCAGGACGGTGTGGCCGCAAGGCGAGATGTCTGGCTGCATGACGTCTCTTAAAGGCTGGCGGGTATTGACGGAATTTCCAGCAAAAAAAAAAAAAAAAAAATAGAAAAATGGAGGGAAAAATATCAGTGCAGGAAAGGGTGTTGAAAGTAGCCGGGTACGTGTACAATTCTTCAATTATATCTCCTGGAGACAGAAAGAGATTATTAAGAGCTACGATGAAGTTACCCAGGAGACGTAAAAAGCTTGCAGCACCTGGTATTTCTAGGAGGTCTCCCATTCAAGTACTGACCAGGCCCTGCCCCGTTTAGCTTCCGAGATCTGACGAGATCGGGCGCATTCAGGACGGTGTGGCCGCAAGCTGAGATGCCTGGCTGCATGATGTCTCTTAAAGGCTGGCGGGTATTGACGGAACTGCCAGCAAAAAAAAAAAAAGAAAAATAGAGGGAAAAATACCAGTGCAGCAAAGGGTGTTGACAGTAGCTGGATACGTGTACAATACTTCAATTATATCTCCTCCAGACAGAGAGAGATTATTAAGAGCTACGATAAAGTTACCCAGAAGACGTAAAAGCTTGCAGCACTAGGTATTTCCAGGAGGTCTCACTTTCATGTACTGACCAGGTCCTGCCCCGTTTAGCTTCCGAGATCTGACGAGATCGGGCGCGTTCAGGATGGTGTGGCCGCAAGCCGAGATGCCTGGCTGCATGATGTCTCTTAAAGGCTGGCGGGTATTGACGGAACTGCCAGCAAAAAAAAAAAAGAAAAATAGAGGGAAATATACCAGTGCAGCAAAGGGTGTTGAAAGTAGCCGGGTACGTGTACAATTCTTCAATTATATCTCCTGGAGACAGAAAGAGAGTATTAAGAGCTACGATGAAGTTACCCAGGAGACGTAAAAAGCTTGCAGCACCTGGTATTTCTAGGAGGTCTCCCATCCAAGTACTGACCAGGCCCTGCCCCGTTTAGCTTCCCGAGATCTGACAAGATCGGGCGCGTTCAGGATGGTGTCGCCGCAAGCCGAGATGCCTGGCTGCATGATGTCTCTTAAAGGCTGGCGGGTATTGACGGAACTGCCAGCAAAAAAAAAAAGAAAAATAGAGGGAAATATACCAGTGCAGCAAAGGGTGTTGAAAGTAGCCGGGTACGTGTACAATTCTTCAATTATATCTCCTGGAGACAGAAAGAGAGTATTAAGAGCTACGATGAAGTTACCCAGGAGACGTAAAAACCGTGCAGCACCTGGTATTTCTAGGAGGTCTCCCATCCAAGTACTGACCAGGCCCTGCCCCGTTTAGCTTCCGCGATCTGACGAGATCGGGCGCATTCAGGACGGTGTGGCCACAAGCCGAAAGGCCTGGCTGCATGATGTCTCTTAAAGGTTGGCGGGTATTGACGGAACTTCCAGCAAAAAAAAAAAAAAAAAAAAAAAAAAAAAAGAAAAATGGATGGAAAAATATCAGTGCAGCAAAGGGTATTGACAGTAGCTGGGTACGTGTACAATTCTTCAATTATATCTCCTCCAGACAGAAAGAGAGAATTAAAAGCTACGATAAAGTTACCCAGGAGACGTAAAAGCTTGCAGCACCAGGTATTTCCAGGAGGTCTCCCATCCAAGTACTGACCAGGTCCTGCCCCGTTTAGCTTCCGAGATCTTACGAGATCGGGCACGTTCAGGACGGTGTGGCCGCAAGCCAAGAGGCCTGGCTGCATGATGTCTCTTAAAGGTTGGCGGGTATTGACGGAACTTCCAGCAAAAAAAAAAAAAAAAAAAAAAAAAGAAAAATGGATGGAAAAATATCAGTGCAGCAAAGGGTGTTGACAGTAGCTGGATACGTGTACAATACTTCAATTATATCTCCTCCAGACAGAGAGAGAGTATTAAGAGCTACGATAAAGTTACCCAGGAGACGTAAAAGCTTGCAGCACTAGGTACTTCCAGGAGGTCTCACTTTCATGTACTGACCAGGTCCTGCCCCGTTTAGCTTCCGAGATCTGACGAGATCGGGCGCGTTCAGGATGGTGTGGCCGCAAGCCGAGATGCCTGGCTGCATGATGTCTCTTAAAGGCTGGCGGGTATTGACGGAACTGCCAGCAAAAAAAAAAAAGAAAAATAGAGGGAAATATACCAGTGCAGCAAAGGGTGTTGAAAGTAGCCGGGTACGTGTACAATTCTTCAATTATATCTCCTGGAGACAGAAAGAGAGTATTAAGAGCTACGATGAAGTTACCCAGGAGACGTAAAAAGCTTGCAGCACCTGGTATTTCTAGGAGGTCTCCCATCCAAGTACTGACCAGGCCCTGCCCCGTTTAGCTTCCGAGATCTGACAAGATCGGGCGCGTTCAGGATGGTGTGGCCGCAAGCCGAGATGCCTGGCTGCATGATGTCTCTTAAAGGCTGGCGGGTATTGACGGAACTGCCAGCAAAAAAAAAAAGAAAAATAGAGGGAAATATACCAGTGCAGCAAAGGGTGTTGAAAGTAGCCGGGTACGTGTACAATTCTTCAATTATATCTCCTGGAGACAGAAAGAGAGTATTAAGAGCTACGATGAAGTTACCCAGGAGACGTAAAAAGCTTGCAGCACCTGGTATTTCTAGGAGGTCTCCCATCCAAGTACTGACCAGGCCCTGCCCCGTTTAGCTTCCGAGATCTGACAAGATCGGGCGCGTTCAGGATGGTGTGGCCGCAAGCCGAGATGCCTGGCTGCATGATGTCTCTTAAAGGCTGGCGGGTATTGACGGAACTGCCAGCAAAAAAAAAAAGAAAAATAGAGGGAAATATACCAGTGCAGCAAAGGGTGTTGAAAGTAGCCGGGTACGTGTACAATTCTTCAATTATATCTCCTGGAGACAGAAAGAGAGTATTAAGAGCTACGATGAAGTTACCCAGGAGACGTAAAAAGCTTGCAGCACCTGGTATTTCTAGGAGGTCTCCCATCCAAGTACTGACCAGGCCCTGCCCCGTTTAGCTTCCGAGATCTGACGAGATCGGGCGCATTCAGGACGGTAAGGCCACAAGCCGAAAGGCCTGGCTGCATGATGTCTCTTAAAGGTTGGCGGGTATTGACGGAACTTCCAGCAAAAAAAAAAAGAAAAAAAGAAAAAAGAAAAATGGATGGAAAAATATCAGTGCAGCAAAGGGTGTTGACAGTAGCTGGATACGTGTACAATACTTCAATTATATCTCCTCCAGACAGAGAGAGAGTATTAAGAGCTACGATAAAGTTTCCCAGGAGACGTAAAAGCTTGCAGCACTAGGTATTTCCAGGAGGTCTCACTATCATGTACTGACCAGGTCCTGCCCCGTTTAGCTTCCGAGATCTGACGAGATCGGACGCGTTCAGGATGGTGTGGCCGCAAGCCGAGATGCCTGGCTGCATGATGTCTCTTAAAGGCTGGCGGGTATTGACGGAACTGCCAGCAAAAAAAAAAAAGAAAAATAGAGGGAAATATACCAGTGCAGCAAAGGGTGTTGAAAGAAGCCGGGTACGTGTACAATTCTTCAATTATATCTCCTGGAGACAGAAAGAGAGTATTAAGAGCTACGATGAAGTTACCCAGGAGACGTAAAAAGCTTGCAGCACCTGGTATTTCTAGGAGGCCTCCCATCCAAGTACTGACCAGGCCCTGCCCCGTTTAGCTTCCGAGATCTGACGAGATCGGGCGCATTCAGGACGGTGTGGCCACAAGCCGAAAGGCCTGGCTGCATGATGTCTCTTAAAGGTTGGCGGGTATTGACGGAACTTCCAGAAAAAAAAAAAAAGAAAAAAAGAAAAAAGAAAAATGGATGGAAAAATATCAGTGCAGCAAAGGGTGTTGACAGTAGCTGGATACGTGTACAATACTTCAATTATATCTCCTCCAGACAGAGAGAGAGAATTAAAAGCTACGATAAAGTTACCCAGGAGACGTAAAAGCTTGCAGCACCAGGTATTTCCAGGAGGTCTCCCATCCAAGTACTGACCAGGTCCTGCCCCGTTTAGCTTCCGAGATCTTACGAGATCGGGCACGTTCAGGACGGTGTGGCCGCAAGCCAAGAGGCCTGGCTGCATGATGTCTCTTAAAGGTTGGCGGGTATTGACGGAACTTCCAGCAAAAAAAAAAAAAAAAAAAAAAAAAAGAAAAATGGATGGAAAAATATCAGTGCAGCAAAGGGTGTTGACAGTAGCTGGATACGTGTACAATACTTCAATTATATCTCCTCCAGACAGAGAGAGAGTATTAAGAGCTACGATAAAGTTACCCAGGAGACGTAAAAGCTTGCAGCACTAGGTACTTCCAGGAGGTCTCACTTTCATGTACTGACCAGGTCCTGCCCCGTTTAGCTTCCGAGATCTGACGAGATCGGGCGCGTTCAGGATGGTGTGGCCGCAAGCCGAGATGCCTGGCTGCATGATGTCTCTTAAAGGCTGGCGGGTATTGACGGAACTGCCAGCAAAAAAAAAAAAGAAAAATAGAGGGAAATATACCAGTGCAGCAAAGGGTGTTGAAAGTAGCCGGGTACGTGTACAATTCTTCAATTATATCTCCTGGAGACAGAAAGAGAGTATTAAGAGCTACGATGAAGTTACCCAGGAGACGTAAAAAGCTTGCAGCACCTGGTATTTCTAGGAGGTCTCCCATCCAAGTACTGACCAGGCCGTGCCCCGTTTAGCTTCCGAGATCTGACAAGATCGGGCGCGTTCAGGATGGTGTGGCCGCAAGCCGAGATGCCTGGCTGCATGATGTCTCTTAAAGGCTGGCGGGTATTGACGGAACTGCCAGCAAAAAAAAAAAGAAAAATAGAGGGAAATATACCAGTGCAGCAAAGGGTGTTGAAAGTAGCCGGGTACGTGTACAATTCTTCAATTATATCTCCTGGAGACAGAAAGAGAGTATTAAGAGCTACGATGAAGTTACCCAGGAGACGTAAAAAGCTTGCAGCACCTGGTATTTCTAGGAGGTCTCCCATCCAAGTACTGACCAGGCCCTGCCCCGTTTAGCTTCCGAGATCTGACGAGATCGGGCGCATTCAGGACGGTAAGGCCACAAGCCGAAAGGCCTGGCTGCATGATGTCTCTTAAAGGTTGGCGGGTATTGACGGAACTTCCAGCAAAAAAAAAAAGAAAAAAAGAAAAAAGAAAAATGGATGGAAAAATATCAGTGCAGCAAAGGGTGTTGACAGTAGCTGGATACGTGTACAATACTTCAATTATATCTCCTCCAGACAGAGAGAGAGTATTAAGAGCTACGATAAAGTTTCCCAGGAGACGTAAAAGCTTGCAGCACTAGGTATTTCCAGGAGGTCTCACTATCATGTACTGACCAGGTCCTGCCCCGTTTAGCTTCCGAGATCTGACGAGATCGGACGCGTTCAGGATGGTGTGGCCGCAAGCCGAGATGCCTGGCTGCATGATGTCTCTTAAAGGCTGGCGGGTATTGACGGAACTGCCAGCAAAAAAAAAAAAGAAAAATAGAGGGAAATATACCAGTGCAGCAAAGGGTGTTGAAAGAAGCCGGGTACGTGTACAATTCTTCAATTATATCTCCTGGAGACAGAAAGAGAGTATTAAGAGCTACGATGAAGTTACCCAGGAGACGTAAAAAGCTTGCAGCACCTGGTATTTCTAGGAGGTCTCCCATCCAAGTACTGACCAGGCCCTGCCCCATTTAGCTTCCGAGATCTGAGAAGATCGGGCGCGTTCAGGATGGTGTGGCCGCAAGCCGAGATGCCTGGCTGCATGATGTCTCTTAAAGGCTGGCGGGTATTGACGGAACTTCCAGCAAAAAAAAAAAGAAAAATAGAGGGAAATATACCAGTGCAGCAAAGGGTGTTGAAAGTAGCCGGATACGTGTACAATTCTTCAATTATATCTCCTGGAGACAGAAAGAGAGTATTAAGAGCTACGATGAAGTTACCCAGGAGACGTAAAAAGCTTGCAGCACCTGGTATTTCTAGGAGGTCTCCCATCCAAGTACTGACCAGGCCCTGCCCCGTTTAGCTTCCGAGATCTGACGAGATCGGGCGCATTCAGGACGGTGTGGCCACAAGCCGAAAGGCCTGGCTGCATGATGTCTCTTAAAGGTTGGCGGGTATTGACGGAACTTCCAGCAAAAAAAAAAAAGAAAAAAAGAAAAAAGAAAAATGGATGGAAAAATATCAGTGCAGCAAAGGGTGTTGACAGTAGCTGGATACGTGTACAATACTTCAATTATATCTCCTCCAGACAGAGAGAGAGTATTAAGAGCTACGATAAAGTTACCCAGGAGACGTAAAAGCTTGCAGCACTAGGTATTTCCAGGAGGTATCACTTTCATGTACTGACCAGGTCCTGCCCCGTTTAGCTTCCGAGATCTGACGAGATCGGGCGCGTTCAGGATGGTGTGGCCGCAAGCCGAGATGCCTGGCTGCATGATGTCTCTTAAAGGCTGGCGGGTATTGACGGAATTTCCAGCAAAAAAAAAAAAAAAAAATAGAAAAATGGAGGTAAAAATATCAGTGCAGGAAAGGGTGTTGAAAGTAGCCGGGTACGTGTACAATTCTTCAATTATATCTCCTGGAGACAGAAAGAGAGTATTAAGAGCTACGATGAAGTTACCCAGGAGACGTAAAAAGCTTGCAGCACCCGGTATTTCTAGGAGGTCTCCCATCCAAGTACTGACCAGGCCCTGCCCCGTTTAGCTTCCGAGATCTGACGAGATCGGGCGCGTTCAGGACAGTGTGGCCACAAGCCGAAAGGCCTGGCTGCATGATGTCTCTTAAAGGTTGGCGGGTATTGACGGAACTTCCAGCAAAAAAAAAAAACAAAAAAAGAAAAAAGAAAAATGGATGGAAAAATATCAGTGCAGCAATGGGTGTTGACAGTAGCCGGGTACGTGTACAATACTTCAATTATATCTCCTGCAGACTGAAAGAGAGTATTAAGAGCTACGATAAAGTTACCCAGGAGACGAAAAAGCTAGCAGCACCTGGTATTTCCAGGAGGTCACCCATCCAAGTACTGACCAGGACCTGCCCCGTTTAGCTTCCGAGATCTGATGAGATTGGGCGCGTTCAGGACGGTGTGGCCGCAAGCCAAGAGGCCTGGCTGCATGATGTCTCTTAAAGGCTGACGGGTATTGATGGAACTGCCAGCAAAAAAAAAATGGATAAAGAAAAATGGAGGGAAATATACCAGTGCAGCAAAGGGTGTTGAAAGTTGCCGGGTACGTGTACAATTCTTCAATTATATCTCCTGGAGACAGAAAGAGAGTATTAAGAGCTACGATGAAGTTACCCAGGAGACGTAAAAAGCTTGCAGCACCTGGTATTTCTAGGAGGTCTCCCATCCAAGTACTGACCAGGCCCTGCCCCATTTAGCTTCCGAGATCTGAGAAGATCGGGCGCGTTCAGGATGGTGTGGCCGCAAGCCGAGATGCCTGGCTGCATGATGTCTCTTAAAGGCTGGCGGGTATTGACGGAACTGCCAGCAAAAAAAAAAAGAAAAATAGAGGGAAATATACCAGTGCAGCAAAGGGTGTTGAAAGTAGCCGGGTACGTGTACAATTCTTCAATTATATCTCCTGGAGACAGAAAGAGAGTATTAAGAGCTACGATGAAGTTACCCAGGAGACGTAAAAAGCTTGCAGCACCTGGTATTTCTAGGAGGTCTCCCATCCAAGTACTGACCAGGCCCTGCCCCGTTTAGCTTCCGAGATCTGACGAGATCGGGCGCATTCAGGACGGTGTGGCCACAAGCCGAAAGGCCTGGCTGCATGATGTCTCTTAAAGGTTGGCGGGTATTGACGGAACTTCCAGCAAAAAAAAAAAAGAAAAAAAGAAAAAAGAAAAATGGATGGAAAAATATCAGTGCAGCAAAGGGTGTTGACAGTAGCTGGATACGTGTACAATACTTCAATTATATCTCCTCCAGACAGAGAGAGAGTATTAAGAGCTACGATAAAGTTACCCAGGAGACGTAAAAGCTTGCAGCACTAGGTATTTCCAGGAGGTCTCACTTTCATGTACTGACCAGGTCCTGCCCCGTTTAGCTTCCGAGATCTGACGAGATCGGGCGCGTTCAGGATGGTGTGGCCGCAAGCCGAGATGCCTGGCTGCATGATGTCTCTTAAAGGCTGGCGGGTATTGACGGAATTTCCAGCAAAAAAAAAAAAAAAAAATAGAAAAATGGAGGTAAAAATATCAGTGCAGGAAAGGGTGTTGAAAGTAGCCGGGTACGTGTACAATTCTTCAATTATATCTCCTGGAGACAGAAAGAGAGTATTAAGAGCTACGATGAAGTTACCCAGGAGACGTAAAAAGCTTGCAGCACCTGGTATTTCTAGGAGGTCTCCCATCCAAGTACTGACCAGGCCCTGCGCCGTTTAGCTTCCGAGATCTGACGAGATCGGGCGCGTTCAGGACAGTGTGGCCACAAGCCGAAAGGCCTGGCTGCATGATGTCTCTTAAAGGTTGGCGGGTATTGACGGAACTTCCAGCAAAAAAAAAAACAAAAAAAGAAAAAAGAAAAATGGATGGAAAAATATCAGTGCAGCAAAGGGTGTTGACAGTAGCCGGGTACGTGTACAATTCTTCAATTATATCTCCTGCAGACTGAAAGAGAGTATTAAGAGCTACGATAAAGTTACCCAGGAGACGAAAAAGCTAGCAGCACCTGGTATTTCCAGGAGGTCACCCATCCAAGTACTGACCAGGACCTGCCCCGTTTAGCTTCCGAGATCTGATGAGATTGGGTGCGTTCAGGACGGTGTGGCCGCAAGCCAAGAGGCCTGGCTGCATGATGTCTCTTAAAGGCTGACGGGTATTGACGGAACTTCCAGCAAAAAAAAAATGGATAAAGAAAAATGGAGGGAAAAATATCAGTGCAGCAATGGGTGTTGAAAGTAGCCGGGTACGTGTACAATACTTCAATTATATCTCCTCCAGACAGAAAGAGAGTATTAAGAGCTACGATGAACTCACCTAAAGGATTATTAGGAACACCATACTAATACTGTGTTTGACCCCCTTTCGCCTTCAGAACTGCTTTAATTCTACGTGGCATTGCTTCAACAAGGTGCTGAAAGCATTCTTTAGAAATGTTGGCCCATATTGATAGGATAGCATCTTGCAGTTGATGGAGATTTGTGGGATGCACATCCAGGGCACGAAGCTCCCGTTCCACCACATCCCAAAGATGCTCCATTGGGTTGAGATCTGGTGACTGTGGGGGCCAGTTTAGTACAGTGAACTCATTGTCATGTTCAAGAAACCAATTTGAAATGATTCGACCTTTGTGACATGGTGCATTATCCTGCTGGAAGTAGCCATCAGAGGATGGGTACATGGTGGTCAAAAAGGGATGGACATGGTCAGAAACAATGCTCAGGTAGGCCGTAGCATTTAAACGATGCCCAATTGGTACTAAGGGGCCTAAAGTGTGCCAAGAAGACATCCCCCACACCATTACACCACCACCACCAGCCTGCACAGTGGTAACAAGACATGATGGATCCATGTTCTCATTCTGTTTACGCCAAATTCTGACTCTACCATCTGAATGTCTCACCTCTTTTTCCTATTTGTAGTGGAGATGAGTGGTACCCGGTGGGGTCTTCTGCTGTTGTAGCCCATCCGCCTCAAGGTTGTACGTGTTGTGGCTTCACAAATGCTTTGCTGCATACCTCGTTTGTAACTAGTGGTTATTTCAGTCAAAGTTGCTCTTCTATCAGCTTGAATCAGTCGGCCCATTCTCCTCTGACCTCTTGCATCAACAAGGCATTTTCGCCCACAGGACTGCCGCATACTGGATGTTTTTCCCTTTTCACACCATTCTTTGTAAACCCTAGAAATGGTTGTGCGTGAAAATCCCAGTAACTGAGCAGATTGTGAAATACTCAGACCGGCCCGTCTGGCACCAACAACCATGCCACGCTCAAAATTGCTTAAATCACCTTTCATTCCCATTCAGACATTCAGTTTGGAGTTCAGGAGATTGTCTTGACCAGGACCACACCCCTAAATGCATTGAAGCAACTGCCATGTGATTGGTTGATTAGATAATTGCATTAATGAGAAATTGAACAGGTGTTCCTAATAATCCTTTAGGTGAGTGTATATGTATGTATGTGTATGTATGTCCAATTGCTTTGACAATACAAATGAAATGAATTGAGAGAGAGAGAGAGAGAGAGAGAGAGAGAGAGAGAGAGAGAGGAATATGAGCTCCTAAAAAACATTTGTTTTTATACATAAGCGGATTTAATTTGTGATTTACAAATGAATATATAGCACTATAAACATACACAGAAGACATGGAATAGAAATTCAGAAGAAAAAGTATTCAAAAAATAATAATTTTAAGAGAAACACAAAAAGAAGAAAGCAGAGAGACAGTTCAGGAAGAAAAGTCAGAAAAGAAAAGCTGAAGACAAGAATTGGAGGTAAGAGACAAATAATTAAACAAAAAAATATGTATTAATAAAATAAATAAGCATTCTCAGTAGTTGACTCAGCCAATGAAAATGCAGAGCTCCGATTTGAATAGAGTGACAGTAGGAGAGAGCCCAACTGCCACTGAGACTGATAGAAATCTATCGAACAGCAGTCTGACTGCAGAGCTGCCTTTTGAAATCCGATACCCTGAAGACATTCGCTCTGCACAGGCTAAGAAGGACTACAAACAAGCTGTGATGAGAGCATCTCCTGAGACCCTCATCCTAGACTACACCGGTAAAGGAGAAAACAGGGTCAAGAACAATCTACTGTTCTACACCGCCTTTCACAAAACCCTGTGCCAGACATACCCCAATAACAACAAGAGGGGCATTAGCAGAGGCAGGCAGATCTCAGTGCTGGTAGAGAAAGACACAGACAGTGTGATGCTCACTTTTAATGTATACCACAACGGGACCATCATGGTGCAGGGCAGCGAGAGCAGCCTGGACCAATTAGCTCTCGGCTTCCACACCTCAAAGCAGCAGACTGAGGTAGAGAAACAAGAGCCAGAGCCGGCCACCCTGCAGTCTGCCCCCAGCCACACGGAGCCAGACAGTGCCCCATCTCCCACAGACTGCCCCCCTGTCTCCCCAAAACTCTCCAGAAACATTAAAACACTAAAGGAATGCCTATCAGTGCTGGAGCTGGAGTTTGCGGAGTTCAGGGAGCAGACCTTGAGCACCCTGGCCCAGACCTCCTTGTGTGATCAGCTCCGGGATGAGATGCACAGACTAAAGATGCAGCACAAGGCTGAGATCCATGAGCTGAGAGCAGCAGTGAGAGACCTGGAGGAGCAGAGCCAAACCCTGAGGACGGAGCTGCGCAGAGCGAGGGAGGAGCTGACCTGGACACCCCAGCACAGCTAGCTGAGGAGCCTGCAGAGCCAGCTGGAGGAGCTAAGAGAGGAGCTACACATCACTGGAGCACAGAGACTGCACTGCACTGACCCCACAACACCTCCAACCCCTGACGCACCCACTGATCCACCCACACTCCCCACCACTCCTGACACACCCACTATCACCAGACCTGCCACTAATACACAACCCCCTGAAACGCCACTCCCCCAAAACACACCCGCTGCCCCCACCACTCCCGACGCAATCCCGGAGTGGCAGGTCAACGCAGAGGTGGTCATTCTGAGCGAATCCAATGGGAAGTTCCTGGTTGAGAGGCGCCTCTTCCCTGGGCGAAAAGTGAAAAAGCTTTGGTGCTCCACAGCACAGAGAGCCCTGGAGCTGCTCTCCAAGAGGAGGCTTTGCCAAGTCAAACACATCCTCATCCACACCGGCACTAACGACCTGAGTGCCCGCAGGGGCGATGTGGCCTCAGCCCTGAGACAGGTAGCAACGAAAGCCACAGAGGAATTCCCAACTGCCAAAATTTCCATCTCCACACTGCTGCCCCGCACAGACGTGCCCCTGCACATCATCCAGGCCATCAACGCAGAAGTGTCCCGAAGATGTGCCCTCCTCCCCAACGTCCACCTGGCACACCACTGAGACATCCAGCCACATCACCTGTATGACCACGTCCACCTCAACAAGACGGGTGTGAGGATCATCTCAAAGGTCCTCAAGGACACAACCCTGGGCCGAAACCCCACACACCCCCACCTCGAGACCAGGAGCAAACCCCCCAGCCCCCGGCCACATCCCCAGCCACCGGCTCCACCCCAGCCCCAGCCCCTGAGACCCCGCGGCCCCATTCCCCACCCCCCCATCCCCAGAGGGCCCGTCCAGCACAGCAGAGCGGACAGCCGGGGACCAGCACAGCCACACAGCCACGCAGCAGCGGCTTCCAGAGCCTGGAGGCCCGATGCTGCCCAGCTGGCCCAGATAAGGCAACTCCTCAGTGTCATCTGTTCCACACTGCTGAGTTAACTGAGCCTCAACACACATATATATGGTTGTGGAGATGGAGAGTAAGAAAAAATGTGATTTAATTATTCTGATATTTTGATGCAAACATAAAATCTTTGAGTGATTATTATGTATATCCATATATAATTATTAATAGTAATATAATATCAGTTGTAGACCACAAATTAAACTTTCTTATGTAGAAGAGACAAGTATAATAAAATATATTAACATGTCCTTTAAAATAAGCAGTTGGAATATGCAGGGTTTACGCTCCTCAACTTTTGGAATGAAGAGCACAGGCCCTGAACTGATCAACACTGTAAATAGTTCAGATGTTTTCATTCTTGTAGAGACTTGGTGCTGTGCAGATATGTCTATACACTGGATGGATACAATGGATATAGGGAGCTGATTGTGCCCTCCTATATAAAACCCAAAGTCAGGTGTGGCAGGGCCTCGTGGGGGATTATCGTGTGGTACAGGGAGGAGCTCCGAGCAGCCCTATGCCCAGTACAGAGAGGAGACACACACCTGTGGATGAAAATCAGAAAAGACACCCTACAAAATAACACAGATATATACCTATGTGCAATTTATATGCCACCCGCAGACTCCCCCTACTATAATGAGGAAGGCTTTCATGAGCTTCAAAACGAAATCTGCCACTTCCAGACCCTGGGCTCTGTACTGCTGTGTGGCGATCTCAATGCCAGGACTGGCAGAGAGATGGACTACATCAATACAGAGGGGAACACACACCTGTTCGGAGACTCCCCGCTGTGCCACACACACACCTCCACACTGACACAGCCACGACAGCGTGGTAAACAAGAGCAGGAAGCAGGTAGTGCGCCTATGTAAAAGCCTGGGTCTATATATCATCAATGGCAGGACCAGGGGGTACTCTCTGGGGAGATTCACATACTGCTCGGCTCTGGGCAGCAGTGTGGTGGACTACGCCATAACTGACCTGGACCCACAAGCCAACAATGCGTTTATAGTCAGACAACAATCTCCACTATCAGACCACAGCCAAATAACACTTTACCTAAAAAGATCAGCGCAGCCACAAGTCAGAGCCAAACTTCCCACAAAACTGGTCTCCCTGCCACCCAGTTAGAGATGGTCAGAGCCCAGCACAGAGAACTACACAAGAGCCCTGAATAGTGATGAGATTGAAAACATGTTAGACAGATATCAATCCTCACACTATCAAATAAACCAAAACGGAATAAACTCAGCCACCAAAACACTGAATGAAATATTTGAGAGACTGGCTTTAAAATCAAACATTAAAACAATTAAAAACCAAAATATGAAATCGTCTAAAAGAAAAAAAGAACAGTGGTGTGACCAGGAGTGTGAAACTTCTAGGAAACACCTGAGACATCTCTCCAACACTAAACACAGAGAGCCCGACAACCAGGAGGCTCGCCTCAGCTACTGCCAGGCCCTGCGGCACTACAAGCAACTCCTCAGTAAGAAAAAAGACCACTATATGGGCAGAATAAATACCCCAAAAACAAAAAATGAAATACCAATTCAAAATGGAGAAATCTGGAAAACACACTTTGAAAAACTTTACCAAAATGTTGAAAACAATCCAAAGCCAGAACAGGTTAAAATATTAAAAAACCTAAATAAATTGGAAGAAATCATTAAGAATAACCAAAATCCCTTAGATAACCCATTTACAATACAGGAACTAAAACATCAACTCAAAATCCTCAAACCCAGGAAAGCCAGCGGCCCCGACAGCATCAGCCCTGAGATGCTGAAGCACAGCAGCCCGCAGCTGCAGGAGGCTCTGCTCAAACTCTTTAACCTGGTGCTGAGAGCCGGGTGTTTCCCTGAGGTCGGGAATCAAGGATTGATCACCCCGATTTTTAAAAGTGGAGACAAATTAGACCCCAATAACTACTGGGGCAGCTGTGTGAGCAGTAACCTGGGGAAGGTGTTCTGCAGTATCATCAACGCCCAGATACTGGCCTTCCTTACCAAGCACAGTGTCCTGAATAAGAGTCAGATTGGCTTCCTACCAAAACACCGCACAACCGATCATATTTACACTCTACACACCCTCATAAATAAATATACCCAAAACAATAAAGGAAAAATATTTGCCTGTTTTGTAGACTTTAGAAAGGCATTTGACTCAATCTGGCACAAGGGATTATTTTATAAACTTCTACAGAGTGGTGTAGGGGGTAAAGTTTATGACATCATTAAATCAATGTATTCTGAAAACAAATGCGGAGTTCAAATTGGCAACTCAAGAACAGAGTTCTTCACTCAGGGGCGGGGAGTGAGACAGGGCTGCAGTCTGAGTCCAACACTGTTCAACATCTACATCATCGAGTTGGCCACAGTGTTGGAGCAGTCTGACGCCCGCAGCCTAACTCTCCATGACACAGAGATCAAGTTCCTGCTCTATGCAGACGACCTGGTGCTGCTGTCGCCCACAGAGCAGGGGCTTCAGCAGAACCTGGCGCTGCTAGAGCAGTACTGTCAGAAATGGGCCCTGGCAGTCAATCTGGACAAGACCAGAGTTATGGTTTTCCAGAAAAAAGCCCCATCTCAGGGAAACAGGTACCGCTTCACTCTGGGCAGCACTGGATTAGAGCACTGCACCAGATACAACTACCTTGGCCTGACCATCAGTGCGTCAGGGAGCTTCAGCCTGGCTATAAACGCATTAAAAGACAAGGCACGCCGGGCATTTTATGCCATAAAGACACAATTTGGGAAAACAACAATACCAATAACTATTTGGATTAAAATATTAAACTCCATCATCCAACCAATCCTGCTATATGGGAGCGAAGTGTGGGGTCCCCTCATGAACCTCAATAACAACAATTGGGACAAAAGCCCCATGGAAATATTCCACCTAGAATTTAATAAAAACATCTTACACGTACACAGAAACGCCCCCACGGCTCTGAGGCTCACAGAGCCCGAACACACAATGACCAAAACAACAACAATTGGGAAAATTGACATGTACCTGAAAAGCAAATACACAAAAGATTAGAGACACGAATTAGAATTACAAAACAAATTGGAATGCTACCGGGCCCTGAATAGAAACATTACATTGGCTGAATACTTAAAAATCCAAAATATAAAAGAGAGACAAAATCTAACTAAATACAGGCTCAGTGACCACAGCCTCGCCATTGAAAAAGGCCGCTACAGAAAATTCTGGGTTGCCAGAGAAGAGCGGCTGTGCAGCCAGTGTGACCTAGGGGAGGTCGAAACACAGGCGCATTTCCTGCTGTCCTGCCCTAAATACACAAAAATCAGGGAGACATACTTTAAAATATTAAAAATGCATATCCCTGAGTTCAGCATGATCCCCGATTGCTGCAAACTCCCCGTCCTGCTGGGAGAGGAGGAGCGCACTGCCTTCTTAGCAGCGCAATATGTATCCACCTGCCACAGCCTGCGAGACAGTGTGTAGACACCAGCCTGTGGCACTCCATTTGCAAAACAAAATAAAAACAGTGATTTTTCTGATGTCATGACACAAATTTTGATACAAACAACAAATATGGTTTATATCCTACTTAATTTTATTTCAATGTGTACTATATTTGTTCCACTGAATCTTGTATTGCAATGTTTTGTCTTGATTGATAGAACATTTGTATCTGCTTTGGCAATATTGTGATAGATCATGCCAATAAAGAACCTTTGAATTGAATTGAAATGAATTGACAGACAGACAGACACACGCACACACACACACACACACACACACACACACACACACACACACACAGAGCCAGCCAGCCAGACAGCCAGCCAGCTCAGCCATGACATCACGAGCCTCTCTCAGCTGACTGCTATGACATCACAGAGCACGTACATTCCGTTGCTTGCCGTCTGTCAACCACTCAGTCACTGCCAGCCAGACTGGCTGGCTGGCTGGATGGGGGGGCTGCTTGCTGCTGCTGCGTATCTTAGCAAGCTAATTTGCCTGACCGGCCTTCCTACTCCTATGCCCAAATGCCCACCTAAGCCTCGTTTGTAATGCATGTCATTGTATTTCAAAAAGGAATCTGGAAATAGTAAACCTATTTTCTTTATTTGAATGTATTAAAGATCACATTTTATTACATTTTCTTTTTCTGTACTTCATTACATTATATTGAGATTCATAATTCTATTATTTATTTTCCGTATGTATGTATGTATGTATTATTGTATGGAAGGAAAGTTAGAAATGATTTTCTCAAACCTGTTTTTCTCTCTTGTATACTTAAGAAAGATAAGGTCAAGCTAGAAGGTCAGGAGGCCATAAGGTAGTTTGATTTCTGTTTGTTATTTACGATGAGAACCTTGGAGACAATGTCAAACGGTATGACCTACGTGCCTGTTCCTTAAAACCATGTGTAGATCTATGAACTCTGTTCTATAATGAAATATGTTCTGCTTAGTTAGCCTTTAAGATAACATAGTAATGATTTTCTAGCATGTATGTATGTATGTATGTATGTCCAATTGCTTTGACAATGAATTGAATTGAGAGGGAGAGAGAGAGAGAGAGAGAGAGAGAGACAGACAGACTGACAAACACAAACAGACACACACACACACACACACACACACACACACACAGACACACACACAGCCAGCCAGCCAGCTCAGCGATGACATCACAAGCCTCTCTCAGCTGACTGCTATGACATCACAGAGCATGAACATTCCGTTGCTTGCCGTCTGTCAACCACTCAGTCACTGCCAGCCAGACTGGCTGGCTGGCTGGATGGGGGGGCTGCTTGCTGCTGCTGTGTACCTTAGCAAGCTTATTTGCTTGACCGGCCTTCCTACTCCTCTGCCCACATGCCCACCTATGCCCGATCTGCTGTTCACCTGGATCACAGCTCCGCCCCAACAAGGCAGATCCTCCCAAAAATGGTACAAACTGATCCACGTTCCCCTCCACAGAAAGCTTTAGCCCAAAATAAGGGACACATTCTGCCCAATATGTCAGCGCCAACCACAGCCTGAGGGACACAGTGACACACGAGCACCGGCTGTAAATATAATGTAAATACTCGTTTGTAATGCATGTCATTGTATTTCAAAAAAGGAATCTGGAAATGGTATACCTATTTTCTTTATTTGTATGTATTAAAGATCACATTTTATTACATTTTCTTTTTCTGTACTTCATTACATCTTATTGTGATTCATAATTCTATTATTTATTTTCCGTGTATATGTATGTATGTATGTATTGTGACAAACCAAGGGGCAGGGTCATACATGGCAGATATGTCAGGCCAGGTCTGCTGCAAGGTGTGTACTCTAGGGTAGAATACCGACCCTAGGCAACTACACTCCCCAGAAACCCTCAGGCAGCCATTCTAGCACCTAATGTGGTCACTTGGTGTTACTTCCTCAATTATTCACCAGGTATATAAGGCGGGCCTGAGAGAGAGAGAAGTGAGAGACAATAGGGTGAGTTATCTGGAAAACAGAGGTAGCTCATAAGGAGAAAGCCAAGACTTATTTATTCCAGACTTTGTTTAAAATAGAATGATTATGTAAGATTAGTTACAACTCCAGTGTGAGTTAGGTTTTGTTTTCAGATTTGTTTTGTTTGAAGTAAACATACAGGCACAGCCCTGTATTTGCAACCTCCTCCCTGGGTCATGACTGGTTTTTACTCCTAAGAAGATCACAGAGAAGACCCGCACATGTGTACAGCCAAGGCGTTTTGTCACATTTGGTGTAGAATGCGGGCAGCACCTCATGAAACCCAGACTGGCTGAGTGAATTTTTTTATCCAAAAAAAAAAAACTACAGGCTGTAATAGCCCAACAGGAAGCGACCAGGGTGCAGCAGGTGGCTCACCAGGATGCTATGCGGATGCATCAGGAAGCACTGCAGGTCCAGCATGATACAAATAAAATGTTTAGAGAAGAGCAGGAAAAGGTGACTAAAGAGCTGAAAGAGAGTGTTGAAGCACTTGCAACCAGGATTGGGCCACAGGGGGCTGCAACCCATTCCACTCCCCGCACCAATCACTTTCTGCAGAAAATGACAAAACAGGACGATGTTGAGGCCTTCCTTATGACCTTTGAGAGGACAGCGGAGAGAGGGATGGCCAAAAGATTCCTGGGCAGGGCTTGTGGCACCTTATCTGGCAGGGGATGCACAGAAAGCGTACTTTGATCTGGAGCTGAAGGACGCCCAGGACTATGATAAATTGAAAGCGGAGATAATGACCCGATTGGGCGTGACCACCGCAGTGAGGGCACATCGGTTTCAGCAGTGGGCCTACCAACCAGGACAACCAATCTGAACGCAGATGTTTGATCTGATCCATCTGGCCAGGAAATGGCTACAGCCAGAGGTCCATTCATCAGCCGAGGTGGTGGAGGCCATAGTCCTTGACAACTACCAACGCTGTTTGCCCAAGGACGTTCGACGCTGGGTTGGCCAGAATGAGGTGCTGTCCGCTGACACCTTGGTGGCCATTGTAGAGCGGTTCTATACAGCCGGAGCAGCAGAGCATGTACCGGAGGTTAAAAACTCGTTCCCCAGGCCATGACGAACCAGCGGACCGGGTAAGATGGTTCCAAAGTACTCTGGGAAACATGACGCGCTGGGTTGGAAGAAAAGAGCAAGACTGGGGGGGGCAAAGGTGGGGCCTAAAGCCGAGACTAAGGGTTATAGGGGGTCACCATCACAACCAATTGTCTGCTACAATTGTGACAAAGTAGGACATATTGCGGCCCACTGCCCAGGTAGAGAGGAACCAATGCAATGTAATGTGTGTGATATGGGGAAAGAGAAACCGGTATTTTATGCCTGCCCTGTTGGGACGGATGTTTTCATAGGCGGAGTACCTAATCCAAAACACATGTGTACAGTGATAGTCGATGAGAAAGAAGTGGCTGCTCTACTCGACTCTGGCAGTATGGTTACACTGGTCACAGAAAAATTAGTAGCGACCAACAAGCTGGATAGACATCAGGAGCTCAGTATCACATGCACACATGGTGACACACGCCCCTATCCCACAGCCCTTGTAAACATACAGACAGAGGCCGGGAAACTAGATTACGAAGTCGGTGTGGTACCCAACATGCCATATGATGTGATACTGGGACGATATTTTCCTAATTTTGGAAAACTAGATAGAAAACATAGTAAATTGGAAATGCACACTGAAAACTGTAAGCCAGAAGTTGCCTCGATCCCACAACTAGAGCTAAAAGTAGACCTGGTTCCAGTTGAGTCGACAGTGAAGGTTTTGGTTGGGGAAAATTAAACTGAAAACATAGGGGTGGAATGTAGTGACGTAGATGACCCTATGGAGGGTGAGGAACCCAGCACTAGCAGGGTGGGTGAGAATCCATTCATAGAGACCCCTGAAGCTGACAATGTAGAAGTGTCAGTGTTAGAGGGACTCCCCACTGATTTTGGCAGCGCACAGGTGCGAGATCTCACTCTACACTATGCTAAAGAAAATGTGAAGGTAGTAAATGGGACCCCTATGACTACTGCAGACCCGCCAACAGCTTATCCTTATTTTATGGTAAAAAATGACCTATTGTACCGTGTAAATAAGATAGGGGTGGACATTGTGGAGCAATTGCTAGTTCCCACCCCATTCAGACGAACAGTTCTCAATCTGGCACATGGGCATATCCTGGGGGGACATCTGGGGATGGACAAAACCAAGGATAGACTCCTGAGGAGGTTTTACTGGCCAGGCGTACATGCAGACGTGACAGAACATTGTAGCTCATGTCCTGAATGTCAACTACATGCTCCTAAACCAGCCTTCAGAAGCCCACTGGTCCCTTTGCCCATCATAGAGACCCCCTTTGCTAGGATAGCTATGGATGTGGTGGGACCTCTCCCGAAATCAGCCAGAGGGCATCAGTATATACTGGTTATTTTGGATTATGCCACCAGGTACCCAGAAGCCATTCCACTGCGGACCATGGCTTCAAAAGGTATTGCAAAAGAGCTAATGTTGATGTGTAGTAGGGTGGGGATACCGAGGGAGATATTAACAGATCAGGGCACACCCTTTATGTCTAAGGTTATGACCGATCTGTGTAAATTGTTGCAGGTTAAGCAGTTGAGAACATCAGTCTACCACCCACAAACAGATGGGTTGGTTGAGAGATTTAATAGGACCCTGAAGTCCATGCTAAGAAAGGTAATCGATAAGGATGGGAAAAATTGGGAATTCATGCTGCCCTACTTGATGTCTGCCATTAGGGAAGTCCCACAGGCTTCCCTGGGCTTTTCGCCTTTTGAACTGTTATATGGGAGGCACCCCAGGGGGATATTAGACATAGCCCGTGAAACGTGGGAACACGATTCCACTCCTTTCCGGAGTGTAGTCGAGCACATCAATGCTATGCAAGAGAGAATAGCCACAGTCACTCCCATTGTGAGAGAGCACCTAAGGCAGGCACAGGAACACCAACAATTCGCCTATAATCGTCAGGCTACACTGAGGGTGTTCCAGCCTGGTGATAGGGTGTTGGTGTTGGTTCCCACTGTAGAATGTAAATTTCTGGCTACGTGGATGGGACCTTATGAGATTATAGAGCGAATACGGGAAGTGAACTATAAGGTTCAGCAACCCGGCCGCCGACCCCCAGAACAAATATATCATGTCAACTTAATAAAAGCCTGGAAGGACAGGGAAGTGTTGATGTTGACTTACCCCCCTCAGCCACTAGGGACACCGAAGGTGAATATTGCAGCTGCCTTGTCACCTGACCAGTTGAAGGAGGTGAACGACTTGATAATACGTAATAGGGAAGTTTTCTCAGGCATACCGGGGCGTACCCATTTAGTCTCTCACAACATTGTGTCTCTCCCAGGAAAGAAGGTAAATATGAGGCCTTACAGGGTACCAGAAGCTCGCAGGAACACTATTAGAAATGAGGTTAAGGAAATGCTGGAGGCAGGGGTTATTGAAGAATCCCACAGTGAGTGGTCCAGCCCTATAGTCATGGTTTCCAAACCTGATGGCTCCTGGAGATTCTGTAATGATTTTAGAAAGGTTAATGAAATTTCAAAGTTTGATGCATACCCAATGCCCCGAGTAGATGAATTGTTAGAGAATATTGGGAATGCTCGCTATATTTCAACTATTGACTTAGCCAAGGGCTACTGGCAGATTCCCTTGACCCCGGGTGCCAAAGAAAAAACAGCCTTTGCAACCCCAGATGGTCTGTTTCACTACACAGTGATGCCCTTTGGCCTGCATGGTGCTCCTGCCACCTTTCAAAGGTTGATGGACCACATACTTAGACCACACAGGACGTATGCGGCAGCATATTTAGATGATGTGGTCATTCACAGTCCAGATTGGGAATCACATTTGTCTCAGCTCCAAGCGGTATTGGATTCAATACATGCAGCAGGCCTGATGGCTAATCCAACCAAATGCAATTTGGGGTTGGAAGAGGCCAAATACTTGGGCTATACAGTAGGGAGGGGTATGGTGAAACCCCAAATATCCAAGGTTGAAGCCATAAACTCTTGGCCTAGGCCTGTCAATAAAAAGCAGGTTAGGGCATTTTTAGGGTTAACTGGGTATTACCGGAGGTTTATTCCCAACTATGCTACCTTAGCGGCCCCTCTGACTGATATGACTAAGGCTACAGAACCCAATATGGTTAGATGGGGTGATACAGCAAACCGGGCTTTCCGGAGCCTACAGGAGGCGCTCTGCCGCAACCCCGTTTTAATGGTACCTGACTTTCAGAAAGAATTTATAGTCCAGACGGACGCCTCTGAGGTGGGGATCGGAGTTGGTTTTGTCCCAAAGAATGGGTGATCACGAACACCCGGTGTTGTTCCTTAGCAGAAAGTTGGAATCCAATGAAATAAATTATTTGGTAGTTGAAGAAGAATGTTTGGCAGTGAAGTGGGCTTTGGACAGTCTTCGATACTATTTGTTGGGCAGGCACTTCACCCTGATCACTGACCATGCCCCCCTCACTTGGATGCATCGTTCGAAAGACAGGAATGCCCGTGTGATGAGGTGGTTTTTGAGTCTCCAACATTTTCATTTCACCCTGCAGCACAGGCCAGGGAAGGCCATGGGGAATGTTGATGGGCTGTCCCGGGTGCATGCTTTTTTGCGGCTGTCGCTCGACCTATGGGGTCGCAGCTGGGGGGGAGGATGTGGGACAAACCAAGGGGCAGGGTCATACATGGCAGACATGTCAGGCCAGGTCTGCTGCAAGGTCTGCACTCTAGGGAAGAAAACCGACCCTAGACAACTACACTCCCCAGAAACCCTCAGGCAGCCTAATGTGGTCACTTGGTGCTACTTCCTCAATTATTCACCAAGTATATAAGGCGGAAAGATAGAGTCAAGCTAGAAGGTCAGGCCAGAAGCTAGTTTGATTTCTGTTTGTTATTTACGATGAGAACCTTGGAAACAATGTCAAACGGTATGACCTACGTGCCTGTTCCCTAAAACCATGTGTAGACCTATGGACTCTGTTCTATAATGATATATGTTCTGCTTAGTTAGCCTTTAAGATAACATAGTAATGACTTTCTAGCATGTATGCATGTATGTATGTATATATATATATATATATATATATATATATATATATATATATATATATGTATGAATGTATGTATGTCCAATTGCTTTGACAATACAAATGAATTGAATTGAGAGGGAGAGAGAGAGAGAGAGAGAGAGACAGACAGACTGAAAAACAGACAAACAGACACACACACACACACACACACAGAGCCAGCCAGCCAGCCAGCTCAGCGATGACATCACGAGCCTCTCTCAGCTGACTGCTATGACATCACAGAGCACGTACATTCCGTTGCTTGCCGTCTGACAACCACTCAGTCACCGCCAGCCAGACTGGCTGGCTGGCTGGATGTGGGGGATGCTTGCTGCTGCTGCGTACCTTAGCAAGCTTATTTGCTTGACCGGCCTTCCAACTCCTCTGCCCACATGCCCACCTATGCCCGATCTGCTGTTCACCTGGTCACAGCTCCGCCCCAACAAGGCAGATTCTCCCAAAAATGGTACAAACTGATCCACGTTCCCCTCCACGGAAAGCTTTAGCCCAAAATAAGGGACAAATTCTGTAACAACATAATGGATGCCCACCCAACCTGTGACAAAACTGAGAAAAAAGAAAAACGCCAGTCCTCCTGGGGGAGGGACACACAGCCACCCTGGCTGCCCAATATGTCAGCGCCTACCACAGCCTGAGGGACACAGTGACACACGAGCACCGGCTGTAAATATAATGTAAATACTTGTTTGTTATGCATGTCATTGTATTTCAAAAAAGGAATCTGGAAATAGTAAACCTATTTTCTTTATTTGTATGTATTAAAGATCACATTTTTTTACATTTTCATTTTCTGTACTTCATTACATCTTATTGTGATTCATAATTCTATTATTTATTTTCCGTGTAGATGTATGTATGTATGTATGTATGTATGTATGTATGTATATGTATGTATGTCCAATTGCTTTGACAATACAAATGAATTGAATTGAGAGGGAGAGAGAGAAAGAGAGAGAGAGAGAGAGAGAGAGGAATATGAGCTCCTAAAAAACATTTGTTTTTATACATAAGCGGATTTAATTTGTCATTTACAAATGAATATATAGCACTATAAACATACACAGAAGACATGGAATAGAAATTCAGAAGAAAAAGTATTCAAAAAATAATAATTTTAAGAGAAACACAAAAAGAAGAAAGCAGAGAGACAGTTCAGGAAGAAAAGTCAGAAAAGAAAAGCTGAAGACAAGAATTGGAGGTAAGACCTTTCACCTATAGAGACAAATAATTAAACAAAAAAATATGTATTAATAAAATAAATAAGCATTCTCAGTAGTTGACTCCAATTTGAATAGAGTGACAGTAGGAGAGAGCCCAACTGCCACTGAGACTGATAGAAATCTATCGAACAGCAGTCTGACTGCAGAGCTGCCTTTTGAAATCCGATACCCTGAAGACATTCGCTCTGCACAGGCTAAGAAGGACTACAAACAAGCTGTGATGAGAGCATCTCCTGAGACCCTCATCCTAGACTACACCGGTAAAGGAGAAAACAGGGTCAAGAACAATCTACTGTTCTACACCGCCTTTCACAAAACCCTGTGCCAGACATACCCCAATAACAACAAGAGGGGCATTAGCAGAGGCAGGCAGATCTCAGTGCTGGTAGAGAAAGACACAGACAGTGTGATGCTCACTTTTAATGTATACCACAACGGGACCATCATGGTGCAGGACAGCGAGAGCAGCCTGGACCAATTATCTCTCGGCTTCCACACCTCAAAGCAGCAGACTGAGGTAGAGAAACACGAGCCAGAGCCGGCCACCCTGCAGTCTGCCCCCAGCCACACGGAGCCAGACAGTGCCCCATCTCCCACAGACTGCCCCCCTGTCTCCCCAAAACTCTCCAGCAACATTAAAACACTAAAGGAATGCCTATCAGTGCTGGAGCTGAAGTTTGCGGAGTTCAGGGACTAAAGATGCACCACAAGGCTGAGATCCATAAGCTGAGAGCAGCAGTAAGAGACCAGGAGGAGCAGAGCCAAACCCTGAGGACGGAGCTGCACAGAGCGAGGGAGGAGCTGACCAGGACACCCCAGCACAGCCAGCTGAGGAGCCTGCAGAGCCAGCTGGAGAAGCTAAGAGAGGAGCACAGAGACTGCACTGCACTGACCCCACAACACCTACAACCCCTGACGCACCCACTGACGCACCCACTGATCCACCCACACTCCCCACCACTCCTGACACCCCCACTATCACCAGACCTGCCACTAATACACAAACCCCTGAAACGCCACTCCCCTAAAACACACCCGCTGCCCCCACCACTCCCGACGCAAAACCCGGAGTGGCAGGTCAACACAGAGGTGGTCATTCTGAGCGACTCCAATGGGAAGTTCCTGGATGAGAGGCGCCTCTTCCCTGGGCGAAAAGTGAAAAAGCTTTGGTGCCCGACAGCACAGAGAGCCCTGGAGCTGCTCTCCAAGAGGAGGCTGTGCCAGGTCAAACACATCCTCATCCACACCGGCACTAACGACCTGAGTGCCCGCAGGGGCGATGTGGCCTCAGCCCTGAGACAGGTGGCAAAGAAAGCCACAGAGGAATTCCAAACTGCCAAAATCACCATCTCCACACTGCTGCCCCGCACAGACGTGCCCCTGCACATCATCCAGGCCATCAACGCAGAAGTATCCCGAAGATGTGCCCTCCTCCCCAACGTCCACCTGGCACACCACTGAGACATCCAGCCACATCACCTGTATGACCACGTCCACCTCAACAAGACGGGTGTGAGGAAGGTCCGTTTTTAGTGTTTCTCTGAACACATCCAAGCTTACCTAGGCGCTACATATTATTTTCAATTACCCGTAATTCTGATCTGTATTTTGGCTTGTTAATAGAAGTTATTGAAGTTGGACTCCTAATTCAAAATAACCAATATGTATCTCAACGTAATTTACTGACAGACATCACTCTTTATCACTTTCACTTTTGAAGGAACTGCTTTGTATTCTGTGTATTGTTTTATTGTAGTGCTGCTTCCTTTCTTGGCCAGGTTTTACTTGCAAAAGTGATTTTATTCTCAATGTAAGCTCAAAGTCAAATAGTTTAAATAAGAAAACAATGTATTGAAATGAGAACATCATGAACCTGTGTAATTGTGCTGAAGGACAAGCACTGAAAGCAGAGAGAATTTTGTGTTTGGCATTGAATAGCCTTAAAGAAAACTATGCCGTTTTTGGAAACTTTCATATTTAAGTTGAATGTAGGCAAAAACATTCCAGTCACTCTGAAGAGAGAATACAGTTTACTGTGCGAATAAGTAGCCCCTGAATTGAAGATAAAAATCAAAAGTGCTGTTCGTAATTAGTTTACACTTTTACATCAGATGTCTTGTTTTTGCGTTCCAAATTGAGGAGTTGTGGCATATAATGTAAATGAAGTTACTTCACTAGTAGTGCGATTTCTACGTTGTGTATGTGTGTTTGTATATATGAACTCATACATTTTTTAAAGATTGTATTTGGAAAACAAATTCAGGTATAGCACGTGTCCCCCTTTTGAATGGGTTCTATATATAACATTTTAAAACGAATGGTTCTGTGTAGAACGCTATGTTTGGGGGTTCTTCATGTAACCCCTTTGAAGGGGTTCTACATAGAACCATAAAGGGATCCACCAGAGCGATTACTCGAGGAACCCTTTATGGTTCTGTGCAGAACAATTTCTTCTAAGAGTGTGGAGTGTCGCCACACAATTTCTCTCAGAGGGCTTTTGACCAATGGCAATCCAATCCTGAATGACGTCACCACTATCCTGTTGTACTTTATGGGAGAGATGTATTAAGTAGTTTATAATGAGAAGAATAACAATAATCACCTGTTTTTCATAGGTTTTGTATCCATGGTCTCCTTCATATTAGGAAAGGAAGTTGATCCATAGCCTACTCAGAGACAACTGAGAGTTGGTCTCTGAGCAGCAGCACAAAGGGGTCGAGTCTCTCAATGTCCGTGTGTTGGAGATATTCCACCATATTGGTCCCAGCCTTTAAAACAATGTTAAAGAAGATGTTAAAGATATTGTAGAAATATATTGCAGAAGAGCAGAACTACAATCACACTTTTTCAATTCTATTGCTGTTTTCTACCTCCCTGGTGAGGTACCAATGCGGGAAGTTTGAGAGAGTATTTCTAAAATGTGTATGATCCAATACACACAGTTATTTAAAAAGCTGACATCTTGTACATGCTCACCAGAACCAAGCCTAATTAAATAACACATTTAATATTAAATAAGTACATGTGCAGTAGCCACTTGGACAATTACAGATCCCCAGGTCAAAACACAACAGAAAGACATGGAAGATCGTATTTTCAAATCACATCTGTGGCCCCCATAACTGTAATTTGGTATTAGTGGGTCAAAGGATTTATTTGGTTCAAGTGATAATAAGATCATATTTTGAAATGAAACACTACAGGATGTCATATTTAAAATGACTGTGAGTACCTTTCTTTAGTGACGGTTCTGAGGGGGGCAGGGATTAGTTGAGTGTGCTAATTGGAGCTGTGAAGTGTGCAGAGAAAATACAAATGTTTTCTTTTAATATGAAAACAAAGAACTTTTTTTTAACACCGACCTGGGATTGTGTTTCTTTCCAAGTTTCCTTATTGTTTCTGAGAAGAGACTGTTCACTTGCAAAGTGAACTGGACCCGTGTGACTCGCAGGTAAGGAGAGCCCGTGTTGAACTAAGATGGCTACAGTGAGTTTTCCTGGACAAAGCTCGGGCAAAGGATAGCGCAGAGTGCACCTGCACCTGAGATTGTGTTGAGAAGCTTTGTGATAAGAGCAGGTAAAGAGGGAAAAGAAACACAAGTATTTTCTTTGTTTGAAGAACACATTTTGTTTTAACTGAAACGGGACTACAACTTTTGAAAGGGAAATAGTTGCTAGTGCACTGTATTTTTATTGAGTTTATTAGAAGAAAAAAGCTTATATTTTGGACAGAACGAACTCGTTTGGCATGCAACTAGCAGCAAACGATGTGAAGCAAACAAAACAGTTAGCAAGTTAGCAAGTTAGCAAGTTACAGTCTGTCCTAGGTCCGGGGGTGCTTATGGTTGTTTATGGGTTCCCTTACCTTAGCCAGTGTCATGTACGGGTGTCCGTACCTTACTGGAGTGTTTGTTTTTATTATAATATATATACATAAAATAATATATAATAATGTAATATTTCAGATAAATCGTCACAGTGAGTGACACCAGCATTATTGGTTTTTTGAGAAATAAAAAAACAGAATGTAGAGAAGAAAATGTTGGAAGGAAGTTGGGAGAAAGACTGGTCTCCGAAGGAGCACCGGGACTGGTGGAAGCAACAACAACCAGATAAGACAGAGAAAGGAATTGTGATATTGTGTCAGGTTGGTGAGAATCAAGAAAAGAAAATAACAGAAATGGAAGATCATCATAAACAGTAATGTGAATTGAGAGAAGAAGTTGTGAAAAATACGATAGAATTAATAGAACTACAAGGCAAATTAGAAGGGCAAGAAAAGTGGTCAGAAAAGGTGAAGGTGTAGGTGCGCGATGTGCTGCCGTGTTAGCAGCGCGTCGCGACACAGATCACTCCGAGGACGACAGGCCCGATTGGGATGATTTAGATCGCAAAGCATGGGAATATGAAAAAGGAGGTTTTGCTAGCGCTCCTCCCCCATATAATCCGGAATATAAATCAATCACTGATTTTGGTTATAATAATACATTGTATCCAGATCTGACCGCTCTGAAAACGGTCCCAGCTGCACCCATGCAAGTCAAAACTAGACAGAGTAAAGAGGAAGGTCAATCAATAGTCTATACGACTAAAACCCATGTCCCCTTCTCCCCAGGAGAAAAAGAAATGATATGGGTGTCCCTCCCAAAATTAAAACCAAACCAGGGTAACACAACTTTTTGGGATATTCTAGATGAAAAGATGGTTATTCACCTCCTTCACCCGCACGATGTACACATCATCGTGAAGGCTAAATGTCCGCCCAACATTTGGATACAGTTACTACGAGAATATCAGACCGGGGAGTGGGCTAATGTAGCCTCTACAGATGAGGAGGAAATAACAGAACTTTTTCACAATGGATCAAGAAAACTGAGATAGTGAAATAATGAAATAATCGAGTGGGATTATTTGACATTTTATTCTAAATAATCATAAGCTTAAATAATAAGTTATAAGGGCTGTTTGAGACACTGCAGGGTCAATAAAACATGCCACAGATCGGATATCTGAATTATCTTTAGATATCAATGTGTATGTGCTTTGTGTGTTTATGAATATGTATAGTTTGAAGGTGATATAAGGTAAATGTCTATGTTTTGGCAATCATTTTAGAATTATATTTAAAAATGTAACAACAGATTTATCATATTCATGAGGATCTTTGGCTCTATACAGAGTGCCTCAAGCATCAGAAATCAGAAAGAAAGACTATTATAAGAAAAGTAATCCAAAATATACATTGAATAAACAGATGGATAATAATAGTAATACATAAATAGTCATGGTGTCTCCACAAGAAGAACCAGAATTTGTTTGTTAAACATCATGTTATGGACAAGCTCTGTCAAAAGTCAAATTCAAGGAAACGAAAGGCTAGAAGAGAGCCTGGTGCAGCCCTGACAGCCTGTGAAAGCAGGAGAATGTAAACAGTCTGGTGACATGTTACAGTCTTTCAGAAAATGTTTGGTTATTGGTGCCTAGCATATAATACCTGAAATGAAAGTCAAAGTAGACCATGGTTTTAAGATGAGTGATGTAGGAAAAGGGTAAGATACCGCAGAAGTATAAGATTACAACTATAGAATAAGTAAGCTCAAGTAATATAAAATGCTTTACAGGAGAAAAGTAAGAATGGAAAGGAAGAGTAAAAGAGAAGGTGTCCTAGGATTATGGGAATCATTATTGAGATCAATGGCCTATTGGCTAATATTTTGTTAGGTACATATATGACTTCAATAAACGAATAATGGAGTGACATCTGTATAAATATAAATAAAACATATTGATAAAAAAACCTGAATACATTTCTTGTAAGAAATTAAGAATAGGAGAAAGAATAGCTGTTAGAATGCAGAGCAATGTTAACCAAAGTTGAAGAGGGTTTGAGTAAGTTGACGAGGGTCTGAGTAAGTTGATAAGGCTTGGGAAGCAGGAAAAGGTGAGTTTGATGTGTGTGAGACAAATGTGCTGCCACTTTTAGCACAGAGAGCTTCTGATGGTGATTGAATGAAACGTGGGAAAATAAATAAACTTGATGTAGGATAAATGAATAAATAATTGAATGAGATATGAGCCGCAGAGACCTCCCACATTGGAAAGTGGACTACAGCAGATAATCCTCTCCTCTCCCAGGGCAGGGTGATTAAGTGGGGACGCGTGTGAAGAGTGCAGGTGGACCCAGGTGAGTTGTGAAAGAAAGAAGAAACAAAAATAATAAGGCACGCGTGCAAACAATCAAAATAATACTAAGTGAATAACAAATTAAACAATAAAGTGAAAGATAATCAACACACAAAATAATGGCAATATAGAACCAAACAAAATACACAAGCCATATTGCATAAAGTGAAGTGAAATATAAATATAATAAGTAATGGTGATTAAGGAGCTAATTAACACCGTCCGTGACATTTACATTGGTTGGGTGTGTGGATACCAGTAATAATTTTTGTTTTATTGAAATACAAAATAATTCTATTTTTCCGAAGTGCTGAACTTTAATACAGTCTAGAAAGATTAATATTTTTTGTCTTGGGCTATATTATTATTACCATAGTTTTTCTATTGTATAAGTATCTTGGAGTAGAGGCATAGGTGGGCATGTGGGCAGAGGAGTAGGAAGGCCGGTCAAGCAAATAAGCTTGCTAAGGTACGCAGCAGCAGCAAGCAGCCCCCACATCCAGCCAGCCAGCCAGTCTGGCTGGCAGTGACTGAGTGGTTGACAGACGGCAAGCAACGGAATGTACGTGCTCTGTGATGTCATAGCAGTCAGCTGAGAGAGGCTCGTGATGTCATCGCTGAGCTGGCTGGCTGGCTGGCTGGCTGGCGGGCTGGCTGGCTCTGTGTGTGTGTGTGTTTGTGTGTGTGTCTGTTTTTCTGTTTGTCAGTCTGTCTGTCTGTCTCTCTCTCTCTCTCTCTCCCTCTCAATTCATTTGTATTGTCAAAAGCAATTGGACATACATACATTCATACATATATATATATATATATATATATATATATATACATGCATACATACATGCTAGAAAGTCATTACTATGTTATCTTAAAGGCTAACTAAGCAGAACATATATCATTATCGAACAGAGTTCATAGGTCTATACATGGTATTAGTGAACAGGCACGTAGGTCATTCTGTTTGACATTGTCTCCAAGGTTCTCATTGTAAATAACAAAGAGAAATCAAACTACCTTATGGCCTCCTGACCTTCTAGCTTGACCTTATCTTTCTTAAGTATACAAGAGAGAAAAACAGTTGTGAGAAAAGAATTTCTAACTTTCCTTCCACACATACATACATACATACATACATACATACATACAAACCAGAGGCATGCAAAAAAATATAAAGAGGAAGAAAATGTTGTATAGCACATACAAAAGGGATGGTGATGAAACAAAATACATAGAATATGTTGAGCTGCAAAGAGATCTTAAGAAAGGGATCAGGAAAGCAAAGAGGGAAATAGAAAGAAACATAGCTCTTGGAGCTACAACCAATGCAATGAGCTTTTTTCAAAATTACAACAGCAAGCGGTCAATTAAGGAGGAGGTGAAACAGATAAAGGGCAAAAATGGAGGTATCTTGGAAAACGAACAAGATGTGGCAAATATTCTAAATGAGTATTTCACAGAGGTTTTTACAAAAGAAAAAACAGATGACATGCCACAGGTTGACAATCAATCCAGTCAAACCCTAAGAGAGATCAGGATAAATGAGGAGGAGGTACTAAAGGGACTAGCAGAATTAAAATCAAACAAATCACCTGGGCCAGATGGGATATTTCCAACAGTACTTAAAGAAATGAGGGAAATTATGTATAGGCCGTTAACTCGATTATTTCAAATGACACTTAGAACAGGGGATGTTCCCACTGACTGGAAGACAGCAAATTTCATACCAATCCACAAGAAAGGGGACAAAACTGAGCCAGGAAATTACAGACCAATCAGTCTCACCTGCATCACCTGTAAAATGTTGGAAAAAATGATTAGACAGAAAATAGAGGAGCATCTCAATGAAAACCATATTCTTGGAGATAGTCAACATGGGTTTAGACGAGGCAGATCATGTCTTACTAACTTAATACATTTTTTTGAACATGCAACTGCAGCTGTAGATCACGTGAAAGCATATGATATGATATACTTAGATTTCCAAAAAGCTTTTGATAAGGTTCCACACCAAAGACTGATCCTCAAATTGGAAGCTGTAGGCATTCAGGGTCATGTAAGTAGATGGATTATGAACTGGTTGATGTATAGGAAACAGATTAGAGGAGTCACTTCTAACTGGAGTGAGGTTGTTAGTGGAGTTCCACAGGGATCAGTACTAGGGCCTTTGCTTTTTCTAATCTATATTAATGATCTGGACTCTGGGATACTTAGCAACCTTGTCAAATTTGCAGATGATACTAAAATAGGTGGCTTAGCAGATACAATCTTGGCAGCACATGCTATTCAGAGGAACTTAGATAAATTCAGTTGTGGGCTGACACCTGGCAAATGAAATTCAATGTGGACAAGTGCAAGGTAATACATGCAGTAAAACAAAAATGTCCACTATAATTACACTATGGGAGGTACAGATCTAGATGAAGTAATGCATGAGAAAGACCTAGGAATCTATGTGGATTCACTTTCTCCATCCAAACAATGTGGGGAAGCAATACAAAAGGCATACAAAATGCTAGGGTATATCGTCAAAAGTGTAGAATTTAAGTAATGTTAAGACTGTACAATGCGCTAGACCTCATCTGGAATACTGTGTACAGTTCTGGGCACCACACTTCAAGAAGGATATTGCTGCTTTAGAGACAGTTCAGAGGAGAGCAACCAGACTTATTCCAGGTCTGAAGGGAAAGTCCTACTCGGAGAGACTGAGGGAACTGAACCTTTTCACCCTGGAACAGAGGAGATTACGTGGGGACTTGATCCAAGTCTTCAAAATCATGAAAGGTTCCTCAAACCAGAGGAGCTTTTCCAGATCAGCAGGGACACATGCACCAGGGGACAACAAATGGAAATTGGGCTTCAAGGCATTCAAGATGGAAAGTGGTAGAAGCTGAAAGTTTGGGAACATTTAAAAATAGACTGGATAGGATCCATGGATCACTTAGATATTAATGGACACCAAACGAGCATGATGGGTCGAATGGCCTCCTCTCGTTTGTAAACTTTCTTATGTTCTTATGTTCTTATGAATGTTCCCTAAGCATGTTTCAAATGTTCCCTAATTTATGTTACAAATGTGCCTTAGCACCTCTCTCTCTCTCTCTCTCTCTCTCTCTCTCTCTCTCTGTCTCAATTCAGTGCATTTGTATTGTCAAAGCAATTGGACATGCATACATACATACATACATACATACATATATATGGAAAATAAACAATATGTGTACATCTCTGCATTAATGGTGCCCTAACAGATGTGCAAGTTACATGACAGACAGACAGACAGACACTCACACACACTTTCACACACACACACACACACACACTTTCACAGACAGACAGACAGACAGACAGACACACACACACACACACACACTTGTATACCTGACACGTATAGAAGACTGGATAGGGAGATATAAATAGCAATGGGGAGACTCTTGTACTTGGTGTGGCTCTATCCATATAGTGGGGCCAGCAGCCACTTAGCAGGTGTAGCAATAGAAGCTCAGCCTGGGGAGACTGGATTTAGCATTTCCTCTCCATTTTGATAAGTATCCTTAATCATTTCTGCAAAATACTTCTATGATACCTATGTATGTTTTTTACTTGTACTATATTATACTATCAAGTATCAGTGTACACATACAATGTGACCTGTTACATTAATACAGAGGCCACGGAAGGCCAGATCAGTAATAGCCACTGTCCCCTGATATTACACTTTTTTACAATCACTTTGGCACTCATTTCAGAACCTTGATGTCATTTTTCAAAACTCTAGACACTAAACTCACACCCGATGATCAAAATGCACATTATTCAATTGCTTGGATACAATACACATCAACCTCAGATCATTTGTTCATTGAACTAAAATGATACAACTTAACGTCAAAGTATTACCATTTCAAAATGCAATTCACACATTACATCTGAGATCACTGTCTATTCATTTCATTACAAAGATCTAACTATCAATTGATACAGCTGCTCAAAATGATAAGTGACTGTTGCATTACTCTTAATTCATAGTTTTATGGAAACTGACGAACAGTATTCCATGTTTCGATCATGAAAGTTTCAGGATAATGAGATCCATTGACACCAATAACCGAGGAGCATGAACCAGTTGAACTACATTATCTATGGATGTAATATTTCATCATCATTCATCATCATGTAGCACTTTTCCACACCATGTTTTCAGTGTGGAAGGAAAGTTAGAAATTCTTTCTCTAATACCTGTTTTTCTCTCTTGTATACTTAAGAAAGATAAGGTCAAGCTAGAAGGTCAGGCCAGAAGGTAGTTTGATTTCTGCTTGTTATTTACGATGAGAATCTTGGAGACAATGTCAAACAGTATGATTGAAGTGCCTGCTCCCTAATCCATGTGTTGATCTATGAACTCTGTCCTATAATGATATAAATTCTGCTTAGCTAACTTTTAAGATAACATAGTAATGACTTTCTGATTATAACCAGCTCTTTGATTTTTGTGTATAAAAGCTCTGACTGTTAAAATGAAGGCAGAGCGACTTTGGGATCTTCTTGAGTCACTGTTCCTCTCCACGCTGCATGTATTAAAGGCATTGCAACTAACGCTCCAACCTGGTTGAAGATGATTGTTCTTCCACATCAGATTTGACATTACTGTATGTATGTAGGTCATCCAGGTCACAATAGAGGTCAAGCAGTGGGAGGAGGAAGACGTGGTGGTCAAAGGAATGGAAGGGGACATGCACCCCTTCTGAGAGGTGGTCGTGGGCCTCGTCATAGAGGAGGGCTTAGGCCTCACCAGAGAGGCAGCCATGGGCCTCATTTGAGAGGTGTTGGGGGAACGTGGTAGAGGACAAGGCCACGGACCAGACAGCGGCAGCAACAGCAAATAGTGTCCAGTGAAATCCGAGAAATAGTTGTAGAACATGTTGTAAATCATGGCATGACCATGACTGAGGCAGCTACAATGATTCAATCAAACCTCAGAATCAACTCAGGATCAACTGTGGCCTCAATCATCAGAAATGTCCGTACTGAGAAGCGGCAAGTCTTCAGCATGCACTAAACATTAGGCTACTCTCAATTGTCAAATGACTGTATACTGCATACCAATGTGTAGCACAGAGTATAGTGTGCCTTTTGAAAGAAATGCAGACAGAGTGAAGCAGCTGATGACTGAGTATGTTCAGGTATGTTCAGTTTCAAGATGCCTCTTG